>NW_007019436.1:295952-306314 GCF_000164805.1 Carlito syrichta
AAAAAAAAAAAAAAAAAAAAAAAAAATTTGAGTGTACTATAAGGGAACTGCTCTACGGAAGATAACTCTGGTTTTTGCTGGGTCCTCCCCTCACGGTGTGTGTGTGTGTGTGTGTGTGTGTGTGTGTGTGTATGTACACACACACATATATGAGACACATATATGTATATATACATATATATAACCATGTATAAATGCATATATACTTGCATAGACACATATATATAAATATCTGAAAGAATTGTACAAAGCAATAAGAAAGTAAATAAATAACACCTAAGATACAAGAAGTAGTGGGGAGTAAATACAATAGAAAACAGATTAATAAATCACTCGGTGCATAATTTCTAAATATTTATAACTAAAATATTTTTAGAGATATTAATTAAATTTATTAAGAGAAGTAGAGTCAAAAGGCCAAATACTAGTAAGCAAGTAATTGGAGCAATTTGCAGACCGGTGTTCCTAGTGGAATGTGCAGAGACAGTGGTAGAACACTTATAACTTGTCAGAAATCTGGAATTCCCTTTTTTGCTTTGCTAGTAATTTTCCAACATGGAACACTAAAGCCCAAAGCATGGATAAGTACTAAGTGTCAGAGCAGGATATGAAAAAAACTTCATAAACCATGAAGAGTTAGGAATACAGGAAATATGGCATTGTCCCTACAGCAGCATAGAAGAACTCCAGGTCATACTCAAGCCCAAATCAACCCTACATCCATGTTAGTCTACCCGTTCAGAAGAGCCCCAAAATAATCCCCTTTAAGGAAAAGGGTGAGGATTCCCTTGCACCCCATCAAACTTTGCCCAACCTGTTCAGGCGTGGGCAAATGAGACCCAAGATGCTGCCCATTTCTCTCCAGAATACACACCAGTCTGGTTTTTGAAATATAATTGTAAAGAACTAAGAAAGTGATTGGCAGTAGTGGAAAACTGTCAGGGGAAGCGGGGTGGGACTGGCAGTTGAAGGAAACTGCTAGGGGAGGGAGGGGCATACCTCATCAACAAGGGTACCTGCATGATCAATGTTTGTATACCTAACCCTGAATTGTACCCCACATCTTTATAATAAATAAATAAATTTTAAAAATAAAAAAAGAACTAACTCATGCCACTCAGGGAGGCTGGCAGCCTGAGGTTGTCGTCAGGTTAGTCTTCAGGGTAGAAATCCAGGATATTCAGGTCAGAGCTAATACAGTAGAGTAAAGCCAGCAGGGATGGAGCCTATTTGGTCATGGTGGATGATTTTTGAGATGTGTTTTTGGATCTGATTTGCTAGAATCTTATTGAGGATTTTTGCATCTATGTTCATAAGGGATATTGGCCTGCAGTTCTCTTGGTTGGCTCTTTACCCGGTTTGGGTATCAGTGTGATGTTAGATTCATAAAATGATTTGGGGAGAATTCCATCTTTTTCAATTGCCTGGAATACTTTCAATAGGATTGGTATCAGCTCCTCCTTGTACATTTTGTAGAATTCTGCTAGAAAGTCATCCAGTCCAGGGCTTTTTTTTGGTAGGTAGTATTTTTTTTTTTTTTTTTTTAGTGAATCCAAGATCTTTTTTTTATTATAAAGATGTGGGGTACAATTCAAGATTAGGCATACAAACATTGATTATGCAAGTGCCCTTATTGATGAGGTGTGCTCCTCCCTTCCTGGTAGTTTCCCTCAACCACCAATCCCACCCCTCCTCCCCTGACAGTTTCCCATTACTGCCAAATGCTTTCTTTTTTTTTTATCAATATTTTTTATTTTGATATTGTGGGGTACAGTTAAGGGTTAGGTATACAAATATGCTTCGTTCAGGCACCCTTGTTGATAAGGGTTGTCTCCCTGTCCCCAGACAGATATTTACTACCATTAATCCCACCTCCCTTCCTCTCCCTCCACTCCTCCATAGTTTCCCACCACTGTCAATCCTTTTCTTATAGTACTATGATAGATGTTCAAGGTCCACTATATGAGTGAGAACATGTGATACTCAGATCTTTGTTTCTGTGAGAGGCCACTCAGTATTATAGACTCTAGTTCCATCCAGGTTGCTGCGAAATTCATGATTTTGTTCTTTTTTATGGCTGCATAGTATTCCATCGTGTATATGTACCACATTTCTAGTATTCTTATGATAGAGTCAATTTCCTGGGTTGTTATTGGTCTATTTAGTGTCTCAATGTCTTATTGTTTCAACGTGGGGAGGCATACAGGTGTGCATAGTAATCTCTAATAATCTTTTGTATTTCTTTGGGGTTAGTTGTAATTTGGTCTTTTGTATTTCTGATTGTGTTTATTTGAACTTTTTCTTTTTTTCTTTTTATTTTTTTTTGATCATTTTGATAGGGGTCCAATGTTCTATATTTCAATTGTGGTAGTGAGTAAATTGTATTAATTTTTCAGCATTGAGCAAAATATATATTTAAGATGGGTACATGATATTACATATAAATAATGCTTTAATAAAGGTGATTAAAATGAACATATCATATATACAAAGTAACTGCTAGAAGAATAAAAATTAGGCGCACTATTTCCTAAATATTAGAAGAAGAAAAGGTGGAGAGAATCTTGATGAATTCAACAAATACAAGTGAGTAGAGGAAGCACATAGTGATATAATAATAATAGCTAGCATTTATTCCATACTAACTCTTTCTCAAAGTTTTATATATTTTACTTATAATAATTTCATTAATGTCTACAAGTCAATGAATTAAGCATGACTATAATCATTCTCATTTAATTGATAAAGAAACTGAGCCACAGAGAATTTAAGTAGCTTAACCAATGTCAAACATCTAGTATGGCAAAGCTATGTTTCTAGGCCATATCATATAACAATCTGTTACACTGTTTCTCATAGTAAATAGAAAGCATAAAGCAAAATAGAAGAAACATTAGCAAAAGTGTCATTTATCAAAGAAAATAATCGGGGAATAAATTTCCCTATTATAAGTCAGAGATTAAGATTTGTCAAGGCAAAATAAAGCTCAGCTATGTTATTTACAAAAGACATACCTAAAACAAAAAGACCTAAAATAATAAAAATATAAAAATATTTAAAAGACATACTGGGTAACTTTTGAAAATAGCAGATGTATTAATGTTAACGTGACAAGCAGAATTCAAGGTGAAAACTATTTCAAAGAGGAATATTTAAATTGATAAAAGATATCATTAATCAAGAAAATAAAGTTGGCATTAACCTTCCATGTGCCTAATTAACATAAATTCAAAATATTTAAAGAGAAAACAATGATAAAGCAAAAAATTAGTGAAGGAATTTAATACATCTTTCTTAATCATTGATGTTTCAAGTAAACCAAAGGCAAATAAAAATCTGAATAATTTGGCTAACAACATATGTTCTTTCCAAACACTGAATATTCACAAAAAACTAACCTATTTTTGACAAAGAAATTGCAGAAAATTCTACAATGTAAAAATTATATACAGATCCATTTCCAATCTTAACGCAATAGAGTTAGAGATTAACAACAAAAGGTAATCATACTCTCCAAAAAAGAATCTACTTGAAAATATCAAAATATTATTATAAATAATACTTGTGATCAACATCGATTTAGAAATGAATTACAATGAGAATTCTACATGTCAAAATTTGTGGGATGTAACCAATGCAGGAAAGTAATATTGAGAGGAGTCTATACGTTCTTAAATGCATTTACTATTAAACAAAAAATATTGAAAATAAGCTAACTATAATCCATTTAAAAACACTATAAAATAACAATGAAGTAACTCCAAAGAATGTAGAAAAATAATCAATAAGAAATAAATATTAATAAAACACAAACCGGGCTCGGTGGCTCAGCCTGTAATCCCGTGCCTTTGGGAGGCTGAGGTGAGTGAGACCCACCTGGGCAGCAAGACCTCATCTCTACCATAAATTAAAAAAAAAAAAAAATCAGCCGGGCATGGTAGCACATGCCTGTAATTCCGGCTACTTGGAAGGCTGAGGCGGGAGGATCGCCGGAGCCCAGCAGGTCGAGGCTGCGGTGGCCGGGAGCGGCCACTGCACTCCGGTCTGGGCGACAGAGTGAGACTCCAACTCAAAAATAATAATAATAATAATGAAATAAAATAAATAAATAAATAAATAAAACACAAAAATAAATTATAGGGTTTACCATTAACCCTATTCGTTTTTTCTTTGGTAAAAAACTAATAAAATAAACTCCTAAATACCTTGTAAAGAAAAAGAGAAAAGACAAAACCATGTGAAAAATAAAGCAAAAAAATTATTTCCTATTGCTATGCTTTGAATAATAGTTTTCTCCAAAAATCATGTTGAAACAGATACAGTTTTTGGTCGCAAGAGTTCTTGGTCGCAGGAGTTAGTGAACTGGGCCCCCAAGGGATGTTGCAGTTCCCAGTGCTGCACTGCCAGCTCGGGAACCAGAAAGGGGAACGGGGTAGCAACCGAGATCTCAGGGATGCCAACAGTTGCAGAACACACAAGGAGTGTTACAGCTCTCTTACTTCAGGGGCCGATGAGTTGAGCCCCGAGAAGTATTAACAGCTCTGCCGATTCAGTGGGCTGGTGAGCCAGCCCTGGAGAAGTGTTCACAGCTCTGCCAGTTCAACAGGCTGATGAGCAGCCCCCTTGAAGTGTTTATAGCTCTGTCAGCTCTGTGGGCCCACAAGCCAGGCCCTCAAGGAGTGTGGAAGCTCTCTCAGCTCGACTGGTCCAGTTCTTCCAGTCTGAAGTGTGCAACTTTTCTAGTTCAGCAGTTTCAGGTTCTTGTCTCATGCCCAGGAAGAATGAGGGGCAAGACAGCAGCGAGTAAGTAGGAATTTATTAGAAAACAGAAAAGCTCCCAGCAGGAGGAAACCTGAAAGAGGGTTGCTGACAATGCCTCTGCAGTCAGGAGTTTATGTAGTCTCCAGAGTGTGCTGATTGGTTGGTGGTAGCACCAATCAGAGAGAGGCACTGTGGCGTAGGATTGAAATACACCAGTTGGGAGAGGGTGGAAAAAGGCCCATCAAGAAGATGTGCATGAAAGGGAGAGTCCATGGACATGGAAATAGGTGTTCGCTCCAGTCCATGGGGCTTGCAGCAGAGGTTTTTACTCGGACCACCCTAATCTATCTGCCTATCTGGTTTCTTCCTTTCTCCTCACTTAAAACTTACTCCCCAGTGTGGTAGTATTGATGGGTAGGGTTTTTATGAGTTGATTTGGTCATGAAGATGCCTCCTGAATGAATTAATTCATTCATGGATTAATGAAATAATAGGTTAATGGGTTATTTTGGGACTGTGACTTGTGGCATAATAACAAGAGGAAGAAAGACTTGAGCTAGCATGTTCAGCTCCCTTGCTATGTGATGTCTTGCATAGACTTGAAACTATGCAATCTCCACCAGCAGAAAGGTCATTACCAGATGCTGCCCTTGACCTTGGACTTCTCAGCCTCCATCAACTATAATAAATAAAGTCATTTTCTTTATAAGTTACCTAGTTTCAAGTATTCTGTTATAAGCAACATCAAACAGACTGAGACAACAATATGGAGGAAATTTTGAAAATGTTAATATTATTTAAAAGTTATACCAGTAAGTTTGGAAACTAAACAAAATAGATCATACAATAACCTGGGAAAGCATAAATTATCAAATCAACTCCAGAAGAGTCTTGAAAAAATTTGAATAGCCAATAATGAGAGAGAACATTAAAAAATAATCAGAGATTTTTGGGGGCATTTTTCAATCTTATTGATACATAATAACTTACATATGTATGGAGTACATGTGAATGCTTGTTACACGGAAAAAAACGTATCATGAGTAAGTCAGAGTAATTAGAATATTCACCACCTTAAGAGTTTATCATTTTTATGTATTGGTATCATTTCAAGTCCTTTCTACGAATTACTTTAAAATATATAATACATTGTTGCTAAGTATAGTCACTTTAGTCTACTACCAAACATGAGAACTTATTTCTTCTATCTAACTGCCTGTTTGTACCAGTCACTAACCTCTCTTCACACCCTTCCTCCCCCCAACCACACTTCTCACTATAGTGTCTACTCTTCTATTCTCTATTTTTATGAGATTATGTGTTTAGCTCCCACATACAAGTGAGAACATGCAGTATTTGTCTTTCGGTGTCTGGGTTATTAATTCATTTCTGTGCATGTTGCAGCAAATGACATGATTTCATTCTTTTTATGGCAAATAGTATATCATTGTGCGCATACTCCACATTTTCTTTATCCATTCATTCATTCATGGATACTTAGGGTGCTCTTATGAACAGTTTGGTGATAAACATGACAGTCCAAGTACCCTTTTGATACACTGATCTCTTTTCCTTGGGATAAATACCCAATAGTGGGAATTAGGCATGGTATGGTAGTTTTATTTTTAGATTTTTGAGAAATCCTCTTACTGTTTTCCATAGTGGTTATATTAATTTATGTTCCTGCCAGCAGTGTATAAGAATTCCCTTTTCCAGCTGGGCATGGTGGCTCATGCCTGTAATCCCAGCAATTTGGGAGGGAAGGGCAAGAGGATTGCCTGAGCCTAGGGGTTGGAGACCAACCTGGGCAACTTGGTGAGACTTCATCTCTACCATAAATCAAAAAAAAAAAAAAAGAAAGAAATTAGCCAGGCCTCGTAGCACACACCTGTAGTTCCAGCTACTCCAAACGTTGAGGTGGAAGGATCTCCTGAGTCCAGGAAGTCAAGGCTGCGGTGGCCATGAGCATGCCACTGCACTCCAACCTGGGTGACAGAGTAAGACTCCAACATCTCCCCACAAAAAGAATTCCCTTTTCTTCACAACCTTGCCAGCATCTGTTATTTTTGTTTTTTGTCTTTTTTAATAAATGCTATTCTAATTAAAGTGGTGTGATATCCCATTGTGGTTTTGATTTCCACTTCCCTGGTAATTAGTGATATTGAGCATTTTTTAATGTACCTGTTGGCCATTTGTATGTCTTTTTTTTTTTTTTTTTTGAGAACTATCTATTTATATCCTTTGCCCATTTTTTTAGATGGGAGTTTTTGTTTTTTGTTTTTAGTTCTTCATATATTTTGGATATTAGTCCCCTGGCAGATGATTAATTTGCAAATATTTTCTTCTATTCAAAAAGTTATCTCATCAATCTGTTGGCTGTTTCTACTGCTGTGCAGAAGCTCTTTCATTTAATGTAGCCCATTTTGTCTGTTATTATTTTTGTTGCCTGTACTTTTGAGGTCTTAGCCATAAAACATTTGCCTAGACCAATGTACTGAAGAGTTTGTCCTATGTTTTCTTTTAGTAGTTTTATAGTTTTGTGTTTTACATTAACGTATTTAATCTATCTTGAATTGATCCTTGTATATAGTGAGAGATAGGTGTTCAACTTTATTCTTCTGCACATGACTATCCAGTTTTCCCAGCATCGTTTATCGAAAAGGGTGTGCTTTTTCCAATGTATTTTCTTGGTGACTTTGTTAAAGATCAGTTGGCTGTAAATATGTGGATTTCCATCTGTGTTCTCTATTCTGTTCCTCTGGTCTGTATACCCACTTTTATGCCAATGCCATGCTGTTTTGGTTATTATAAACTTTTAATGTACTTTGAAGATAGGTATCATGATGCCTCCCACTTTGTTCCTTTTGCTCAGAATTTGGTTATTCAGGTTCTTTAAAGTTCCATACAAACTAGAATGTTTTTTTCTATTTCTGTGAAAAACAACATAGATATTTTGGTAGGGATTATATTAAATCTATGCGTTGCTTAGGCAGTATGATCAGTTAATTAATATTAATTCCTCTGATTCATGAGTATGAGATGTCTTTCCATTTGTTTGTGTCCTCCGAAGTTTAATTTATCAGTGTTTTGTAGTTTTCCTTGTAGAGGTCTTTTACCTCATTGGTTAAACTTATTTCTAGGTATTTCATTATTTTGTAACTATTGTAAATAGGATTGCCTTATTGATTTCTTTTTTGGCTATTTCATTACTGGTGTGTAGAGATGCTACTGATTTTTGTATGTTGATTTTGTATCCTGCAACTTTACTCAGTTTGTTTATCAGTTTTAAGATTTTTTTTGGTGGAGTCTTTTGATTTTTCTAGATATATGATCATATTGTCTGCAAAGAGGAACAATTTGACTTCCTTTTTTCCAATTTGGATAATTTTTGTTTGGATATATTTCTTGCCTGATTGCTCTGACTAGGACATCAAGCACTACATTGAATAGGAGGGGTGAAAGCAGGCATCTTTGTCTTGTTCCAATTCTTAGAGGAAAGACATTCAGTTTTCCTCCGTTCAGTATGATATTAGCTGTAGGTTTATCATAATACTCCTTATTTTGCCTAGGTATTTTCCTTCCATGTCTATTTGTTGAGAGTTTTTTTTTTTTATCATGTAATGGTGTTGAATTTTTCTAATGATTTTTCTGCATCTATTGAGATGATCATGTGACTTTGGTTCTTTAGTCCTTTGATGTGATGTGTCATGTTTATTAATTTGCATATATTAAACCATCTTTCCATCCCTGGAATAAATTCCAGCTGACTATGCTGTTGAGTTCAATTTGTTAGTATTTGACTGAAGATTTTTGCATTTCTTCATCAGAGTTATTGGCCTATAGTATTTTGTTGTTACTGCTGTGCCCTTGTCTGGTGTTGATATCAGGGTAATGCTGGCCTCATAAAATAAGTTAGGGAGAATTACTTCTGCTTAAATTTTCTGGAATACTTTGAGATAGGTAGGTATTAGTGTTTGGTAGCATTCTACAGTGAGTCTATTCAGTCTTGGGCTTTTTTTTGATGGGAGACTTTTTATTTGTGACTCAATCTTGCTGCTAATTACTGATCTGTTCAGGTTTCCTATTTCTTCCTGATTCAATTTTTATTGATTGTATGTTTCTAAGAATTTATCAATTTCCTTCATGTTTTCTAGTTTGTTAGTGTATAGTTGTTCATAATAGTCTCTGGTGATCACTTGTGTATCTGTGGTATCAGTTGTAATGTCTCCTTTTTCATTTCTGATTTTGTTTTTAAAAAATATGTGTATTGATACATAATAATTGTACATATTTATAGGTTACATGTGATATTGTGCTACATGTATACAATGTATAATAATCAAATAAGGCTAGTTAGGTATTTATTTCTAATTTTCTTTATTTGGTTGTTCTTCCTCTTTTCTTGGTTAGTCTAGTTAATAGTTTATCAATTTTTTAATATTTTTGAAGAATGAACTTTTCATTGGTACACTGTATTATTTTTTAGTCTCTATTTTGTTTAGTTATGATCTTTATTATCACTTTCTTTTGCTAATTTGAGGTCTGGATCATTCTTACTTTTCTTCTTTCTTGAGGTAGATTGTTAGATTTTTACTGTGGATCCTTTTTATTTTTTGATTTATGTACTTATTGCTTTAAACGTCCCTGTCAGTATTATTTTTGCTGTTTCCTGCAGATTTTGGTATGTTGTATTACTATTTTCACTTGTTTCAAAAATTGATTTAAATTTCCATTTTAATAACTTTGTTAACCCAGAGGTCATTCAAGAGCATATTGCTTTTTTCCATGTATCTGTATAGTTTCCAGAGTACTTTTGGTATTGATTGCTAGCTTAATTGAACAGTGATCTGAGAAGATATTTGATATTATTTTAATTTTCTCAAATTTGTTGAAACTTGTTTTGTGGGCTAACACATGATCAATCCTACAGAATATTTCATATGTTTATGAGATGACTATCTTGCAATTGTTGGTTAAAATGTTTTGTAAATATCTGTTAGGTTCACTTCGCCATTGTATCTGATTGGTGATTACTGGGCCTCCTGTACCTGGATGCCTAAATTTCTTGCTAGACTTGGGAAATTTTCATTGATTATTTCATTAAATAAGTTTTTGAACCCTTTTGTTCACTCCTTATCTTTGAAGCTACTGACAATTTTTATATTTGATTGCTTTATGGCATCCCATATATCACAAAGACTGTTCACTTTTTATTTTTTATTTTTGTTTATTTTTGTCTGGCTGAATTATTTCAAAACACCAGTTTTCAAGTTCTGAGATTCTTCTGCTTGGTCTAGTCTATTGCTGAAGATTTTGAGTGTATTCTGATTTTCATTTAACCAATTTTTTAGCTCCACATTTTCTGTTTGGCTATTTTTAAATTTTATATATATATGTGTGTGTGTATATATACACACACACATATATATATTTCTTTGATAAAGTTCTCATTCATATCTTGAATTACTTTTCTGATATCTTTGTATTGTTTTCATAATTATCTTATATCTCATTGAACTTCTTTAGTATCATCATATTGAATTCTTTTGGGCGGATTTTGTGAATTTCTTTCTTTCTTTCTTTCCTCCCTCCCTCCCTCCC
>NW_007019436.1:306334-435193 GCF_000164805.1 Carlito syrichta
CCCCCTCACTCCCTCCCTCCTTTCTTTCTTTCTTTCTCTCTCTTTCTCTCTCTCTCTCTCTCCCCCTCTTTCTTTCTTTCTTATTTTGAGTTGGGATCTCACTCTGCTGCCCAGGCTGGAGTGCAGTGGCAAGCTCTTGGCCACCCCAGCGTTGACCTGCTGGGCGCACCAGTGATCCTTCTGCCTCAGCTTTCCAAGTAACCAGAACTACAGGTACCCACTACCATGCCTGGTTTTTTTTATTTTTTATTTTTTATAGGGATGAGGTCTCACCAACTTGCCTGGGCTAGTCTTGAACCTGCAGGCTCAGACAATCCACTCACCTCAGCCTCCCAAAGTGCTGGGATTACAGGCTGAGCCACCATGCCCGGCTATGAATTTCTTTTTGATGGGAACTTGTTGCTGGGGAATTATGAATTATAGTATCCCTTTGGAGGTGTCATATTTCCTTGCTTCTTCATGCTTCCTATGTCCTTACATTGGTATTTGTGCATCTGGTGTAATAGTCACTTCTTCCAGTTTTTTTATATTTGTTTTTGTCAGGTAGGACTTTTCCTAAAGATTTGTCAATGGTGTTGGTTGGGTAGGGCCCTTTGGCTTTTATTCTGGGTGCATGCAGTAAGGTAGTCTTTGTATGAGTGCCTTGACTTTAAACAGCAACAGCAGTATCCGTGATTTCCTTGGTTGTTTAGGGTGTGGATATTTATGGAGGCTCTTGGGATGTTTTGCTGTACACAGGAATGCCACGTGAGCCAATCTTTGGTCCCCAGCAGTGGCAGTAATGGGCTGAGTATGCCTGATCTTGAACCACAGGGTGACATACACAGTTGTTGGTATTAGCAGACAAAACAGGCTGATTCTTGAGTTTCCAGGTGGCTTGCTTGGATACCAGTAATGGCAGTGATAGACCATATGAGTGAGCAAGTTCTCAGATCCTTAGGTTGCCAGTGAAGTGTGGACGACGGAAGTAGCAATAATGAGACAATTCTCTGGGTCCCAGACAGTGCACTCTGATTTGACTGCAGTGTGAGGTTGCTAACCATAGTCTCAGACACAGTTCTCAGTCCTGCCTGATCTCTGCATCAGCAGCATTGTTCAGAATGAAAGAGGGACTGTATTCTTCATGTATGAGCCTGGGCATAGAGACTATATGGTCATTGGGGACACAGTTGCCACTCACATCCCCAGACAAACAGTTCTCTGGCTAACCCACCCCAGAATCTAGCAGTAGCAGTGGTGGCTGTGCCTGCAGCAGTGTATGGAAGGAGAGGAGTCCCACTCTCTGCATGTAAGCCTAAGCAGAGCCCACTCAAACAGAACAGTGAGAACGGATCTCACTCTCCACTTGCAAATCTAAACACAGAGGTTATGCTGCTGCTAAGGGTAAGGTCACTTCTCACAGCCCCAGACAGGGAGCTCTCAGGCTATGCAAAGCACATGTTTTGGTTTTCCTTTGTCCCAGGGGCTGTTTAGCTGATGTGTTGCACCATGCTTTCCCTAAGGAGTAGTACTCCCTATGGGCTGGAATCCTGGGTATCCCACAGCCCCTTGGCTCTACTCAGTACTGTGCTACATTAGCTCTTGGTGGACACTGGATAGTCAGCAGGAAGTCCCAGGATGTGGAGATGTGGGGGTTGTGGTTCCCTGGGCAGGATGCGATCCCATGATGGTTGTGTTCTCACAATGGTGCCTAACTGCAACTGCTTAGGGCTTGAGGATAGGAGTGAATGACCCAGTGCAAGTCCCCTGTTTGGTGCAATATCCTCGCAAGGTCTCCAGATCACCACCCATGCTAGTGTCAGGGTTCACGTGGGTAGAGGCGATGTCCCATGGTTTGGAATGTAGCAATCTACAGTGGAAATGTGGGCAGCTGGAATTCTTTCATTTTCCCCAAAATAACAAGCCCCTCTGGGCTCCCAGCCCATCTTGGCCTTCTCTTTCTGTGTTTCAGGTCTTTTCCATAACTTCTGTGTTGGACCCTGGTGTTCTCGGCTAGATGTTCTTTTTGAGCTATGATTATCTCGTCATAATGTTGCTTCTTCATTCTTGAAAAAGCAGGTATCAGTGTCTCCCGTCAGCTATCTTGAACTGGAATCTTAGAGATCTTACTAATAAATAAATCTCAGGTGATTTTATACATGAATTTTACTAAATCTTTAAGGAATTATTCTAAGGTTTTTTCCCCAGTGTACAGTTTCCCATTTGACTCTATAACAGCAGCAAATCCTGATAGCAAACTATAGAATGTTAATCCTAAAAATCACTCAATTGGACGTATGAACACAGATCTTAAAAATCTTATGTCAAATGTTTTAATTGTGCCTTTTCTTCAAAGGTATTAGATAGATGATATGTAGGTAGGTAGGTAGGTAGATGAGATAGATAGATATGGCTAGAACACAAATTCTATATAATAAGAGCTAAATTATTCCTGAGTATTAAGATAAAAAATTTGTGATTTAACACCATTACTGTTTTTGTTCATCAGTTTATTCAGAAAATATCTAGAGTGTATATTATGTGCTACACTCTATGATAAATGCCATACAGTGTAACAATTACATGCAGTTACATCCTCTAACATCTGCTCTCTATTAGGTAAAATTCAAGAAACAATACAAATGTTTCCCCAACATTAATTTTTATAAGCCAAAGGAAGATGTGTTCAGCAACTAGTCTTCCTTTAGCAGCATTTGGTCTTAACAGCAATAGCTAAAGAGGACTTGGATCAGATATAATCCCCTTCTCCAAAGAGCCTACTGTTTGATGAGAAGAAAAGACACAAATGATAACAGAAGGAAGAGTGAGATTGGTGTATGATAGGAGAGTTCAGAAGAGAACAGAAGACTGTTTTTGATTGGATACTGTATCTCAAGGGATTAGAGCCGTCCTCAAAGAATGCATAGGATTTGTGCATATGGAGATAAAGAAAGGTGCTTCAAGATGATGAAATAGTATTTAAAAAAAATAGAAACAGGAAAGCACACTATACACCTGTGAAAGATCATTTTCTCCATTTGAAATTTACAAAGAGATAAGAATAAAAACATAATTTGGAAACAGATCATGGTGAACCCTGAATGATAGGCTGATAAAAATGCTACCATCTAAACCCACTTTCTCTTCAATTTAAGCCAAGGAACAAATCTTTTATTGTGGCAGAACACTTAATTTCATGATTTCTTGATTCTTATTTTATTAAAAGAAAAATAAATAAGATTAATCCTTATTCTCAAGTTATGAATGAATTTTAATTATCCATTAATTTCCTAGAGGTAACAATATTTCTACATCTAAAATTTTCACTACAGATCAGGTCACTTACTCACAAGGACTTGAAAAATTTTCAACTATAAAACTGATGGTACTATCTTTAAGCAGGAAAAAAGGATGCAGTCTCAGTATAAATGTTGACCTTTTTGGTTCACCATGTGCCTGCTTTTCGGATACCTCTTGACTAGGCTTTAAAATGTGGTTACTAGTCCTCATTGAGAGAGGACCATGAATGTGGGCTCTTCCAAAAAAGAATGAGCCAGGGCAACATCAAAGATCTCCAGTTAGTGAAGCAAACACTAGTCTAGCTATGACATTCAGCTACTGGAACTCTGTGGTACACAGACACACACATACACACACACACACACACACACACACACACACAAAGGATGAGGACAAACCATGTCCTCATCATCGCTAGTCATATTTCCCTTTTGTTTTCTTATTTAAAAAAAATTTTTTTTAAGATGTGGGGTACAATTCAGGGTTAAGTATACAAATGTTCATTATGCAGGTACCCATGTTGATGAGGTGTGACCCTCTCCCCAGACAGAATCCCACTACTGCCAAACCCATCTCCCCTCCACCCCAGCAATTTCCCACTACTCACAATTCTTTTCTTATAGTATTATGATAATTGTTCAAGGTCCACTTATGAGTGAGAACATGTGATACTCAGTTCTTTGTTTCTGTGATAGATCACTCAGTATTATAGATTCTAAGTCCATCCACATTGCTGTGCAGTTCATAATTTTGTCCTTCTTTATGGCTGCATAATGTTCCATTGTGTATATGTATCACGTTTTTAAAATCCAGTTCTCTTTTGATGGGCAGCACAGTTGATTCCATGTTTTTGTTATTGTGAACAATGCTACAGTAAACATGTGTGTGCAAGTATCTTTTTCATAGAGTGATTTGCATTCCTCTGGGTATATTCCTGGTGAGGGGTTGCAGGGTTATATGGAAAGTCAATTTTTAGACCTTTTAGGAATCACCAAACTGTTTTCCACGGAGGTTGTACTAGATTGCATTCCCACCAACAGTGTAGAAGTGTTCCCTTTTCCCTGCATCCTCTCCAGCATCAGTAGTGGGATGTTTTTTGTTATTGATGATGGCCAGCCTGACTGGAGTTAGGTGGTATCTCAGTGTGGTTTTAACTTGCATTTCTTTGATGACTAACGATGCTGAGCATTTTTTCATGTATCTGTTGACTGCTCATATGTCTTCTTTTGAGAAGTGCCTATTCATATCTTTTGCCCACTTTGTAATGGGGCTGTTTGTACTTTTCTTTTTGGCATATTTGAGTTCCTTGTAGACCCTAGATGTTAGGTCTTTGTCAGATATATGATTGGCATATATTTTTCCCAGTCCGTGGGCTGTCTCTCTGCTTTCTTGATGGTTTCTTTGGCTTTGAAAAATTGAAGGTTGCAAAGCTTGTCACTTTGATGAGGTCCCATTTGTCTATCTTATCTCTTATGGCATGAGCTGAGACATGAATCATTTGGCTTTAGATGGTGAGACTAGCTTACAGGGGGTTGTTTATGGACAGATATATATACATAGGGGCATTGAGTATCCTCTACCCCACCCAATCTAAAGGACCATAAGGTACACATGCCTCACTTGGTAGCAGAGGCATGTGTACCTTGTTGTTGTTGTTGTCTAGGCTGTACTACTTTATGATTTATGTGAACTTGAATAAAGCCCAGTCTATATATCCTAATTTGTTAACCAGTATAATCATACTGTACTTACAGGACTATTATAAAGATCATATAAAAATTGTTTGAAACTGAGCCTGATAAAGCATGTGCACACACTGTCTGTTATTGTTTTACTGTTAGTTAACACACTTTATTAAGTATCTACTATTTATGAGGTGATGGAAATGTTAAAAATAACTGTTGCCTTCTTCCAGGGATGCAAAGTATCTCCTGAAACATTTAGGTAAGGTCAAGTGCTGTAGCAACTGTGTAGACTTACTTAAATTCCCTGTTCTGCTTGCCATCAAATAATGTGCTATATTTAAATAACACAGAGGAAACATAGCTTACATCAGTTCAGGCCACAACACAGTATTCCAACTGTGGGGTGAAGATGGCAGCTCCAGGCAAAATGCATAGTATGAGACAGAAATCTTAGTTAATAAACAGTTTTCTCTAGAGGTGGATTAGGAAGGAAATAAGTTATGTTTAGCCTAATTAAGCAAAGATACTTTGATTAGGTTGAAAATTTGAGTTGCAAGCATAGAGGAGGAGACCCTTGGACTTTCTTAGCTTCTTGTCAGAGAAAGGGAGACATGAGGAATGACCGATTGAAAGGAATGCTGATGCAAGCTAAAGAACAGAATTTTAAAAGGATGTCTCCTTATTTTTTATAATAGAATACATCTTGAGCAGAAAATGTTTTGATTCAATAATTCTTTTTGACAAGTTCATACTTATTGATATATCTATTCACATGCTTTATAAAGTCACTTTTTATTTGTAGGTTGTTAGTGTCTATTATTAGAATATCTAATAATAATAATATAATACCTGCCAACTATCACAAGTGGCATATAATATACTTACAATTCCTTGTCTAGAATTTGGCAAAAAAAACTTGAGATAGGCACTTGGAAAATATTATGTTTAATTAACTGACAATAGAATAATAAACTTGAGAGGTTAATAATGTTAGACCTAGGAAGGATCTTTGATATATATAATATAAAAGTAATGGCACCATTTACTGATACCTACATGTTTTCAATGCATTATATATTTTGCTTGTAACAACCATGACAGGAGGTATTACTATCCTCATTATATATATGAGGAAGCTGAGGATCACAGAGGTGAAGAAAATTGTTCAAAATTAGAGCCACAAGCTAAAACAGTACAGTACTGGTACAAGGGCAGACACACAGACCAAAGGAACAGAACAGAGAATTCAGAAATAAACCTAAATACCTACAATCAACTGATATTTGACAAAGCATACAAAAATATACAAAGGGGAAAGGACACCCTATTCTACAAATTGTGCAGGGAAAATTGGATAGCCACATGCAGAAAAATGAAATTATATTTCTAACTCTCATCATATGCAAAGTTAACTCAAGATGAATTAAAGACCTAAATGTCATACCTAAAACCATAAACATCCTAGAAGAAAACTTAGGAAAGCCTCTTTCTGGCAATTGGCCTAAGCAAAGAATTTGTGGCTAAGACCCCAAAAGCAAATGCAGCGCAAATAAAATAAATAAGTGAGACTTAATTAAACTGAAAAGCTTCTGCACAACAGAAGACATAATCTGTTGAATAAACAGGCAACCTACAGAATGGGAGAAAATATACACAAACAATAAATCCAATGAAGGACTAACATCCAGAATCTGCAAAGAACTCAAACAAATCAGCAAGAAAAAATAACCTTATTAAGAAGCAAGCAAATGACATGAATAGATATTATCTCAAAAGAAGATATGCAAATGGACAACAAACATTGAAAAATACTCAACATCACTAATCATCAGGGAAGTGCAAATTAAACCACAATGAGATACCACTTTACATTAGTCAGAATGACCATTAGTTAAAAAATCTTTTATGCTGGGGGGAAGCAGGATTGGTAATAGTGGGAATCTGCTGGGGGAGGGAGAACACACTTCATCAATAAGGATACAAAAAAAATTTTTTTAAAGAAAAACAATGGATGTTGGCAGGGTTACAGTAAAAAGCAAACACTTATATGCATTAGTGGAAATGTAAATTAGTACAATCTCTATGGAAATAAGTATGTGGATTTCTCACAGAACTAAAAGTAGATCCAGAATCCCACTACTTGGGATCTACCCGAAGGAAGAGAGGTCATTATACAAAAGAGACACCTGCACTCACATGTTTATAGCAGCACAATTCACAATTGCAAAGACATGGAATCAACTGAAATATCCCTCAACTGATCAGTGAATAATGAAAATGTAACACACACACGCACACGCACACACACACACACACACACACACACACACACACACACACACTGTGGAATACTACTCAGCCATAAGAAAAAGCAAAATAATTTCTTTTGCAGCAACTTGGATGGAATTGGAAACCACTACCCTAAGTGAAGTAACACAGGAATGGAAAACCAAATACCGCATGTTCTCACTTATAAGTGGGAGCTAAGCTAACGGTCTGCAAAGTATGTAGAATGGCATAAAGGACATTAGCAACTCAGAAGGGGAAGGACGGAAAGGGAGCAAGGGATGAAAAACTACCTATGACATTCAATGTGCACTAATGGGGATGATGGGTACACTTGAAGTTCAGACTTTTTCACCACTACACAAAGCAGCCAGGTAACCAAAAATCATTTGTACCCTTAAATCTATTAAAATAAAGAAAATATGCTTTATCTGTACAATGACCATTTGTGTACCTAATCTTGAATTGTACCCCACATCTTTAAAATAAATAACTAAAAAATAAAATAACAGATGCATAAATAAATAAGCAAATAAACACAAAATATTTTTTAAAAATAAAATACATTTTTGAATGCATTTAAAAAAAAGTTAGGACCACAGAAATGGGTCTTGAAGTTAAACTTGCCAAGTATCACAGGTGGCATATAATACACTTACAATTCCGTGTCTAGAATTTGGCAATAAAAACTTGATATAGGCACTTGGAAAATATCTTGTTTAATTAACTGACAAAAGAATAATAAACTTGAGAGTTTATTATTTTAGACCTAGGAGGGATGTTTTTGATCAAATCCAAAAGCCTCATTTCCCAGACAGAAAACTTAGATCTGGAGAGGGAAGATGTCTTGCAAATAGTATGTCCATGACAAAGCTGGTATTAAAAGTTAAGTAATCTAATGTCTGTTCCAGTTGCTCCTGAGGACACTTGGACAGACCATGCATCAGGTCCAGGAGCTAGTCGATCTGCTGCAGACATCCACCCTGGCCCTCCCTTTGCTTCTCTGGGTTCTACTAGGTCTCCTCAGATACCCACAAATCCCCCAGGAGAAGCCTCACCACAGCTGCTCCACCCATCGTTAGCAGCCCAGCACCCAGGCCAGAGTCATCAAAGTTTCCAGGCCTCCAGTCCTAGTCTGTGCTGGCTTCCTTGCAGCATCAGTGAGAAGCACCTCCTCCCCGGTCAGTGTCACCCTTGGTCACCTGGGACACAGTGGTAATGCTTGAGCCAAGAATCTCACAAAATATTTTTTAAGCAGCGCTGCCAGCTTCCACACCCGGCCCCCGCCCACAGTCCCCACTAATAAGCACTCAAACTCAGTCAATGGAAAAATATGAGAAATGAGTCTTACCATCTCCTGCTTTTTTCTTGTTTTTCTTTTTCCTAGGCTCTGACCCCACCCAAGCCCTATCTGTCTTCCCCCAGGTATGAAACAAAATCTTCCATGCATGTGACAAATACAGATAGATATCTACTTTGAGTGTGCGTGTACGTGTGTGCATGTGTAAGTGTAAGTGCAGCAGGGACATTATAAGCAGTCAAATGTTCTACTGTGTTTGGAATCCTATGATGGCCTTTTCAAGTGTCAGTCACAGGTTATGGCGGCTACAGCTGCATTTACAGAATTTCTAACCATTGGAATTTACTTCTTTGAGCTCAAGAAATTAAAATGTAAATTGTAAAGTTTGAAGCAAAATCAGTCCAACCAAATCACAGTAAGTGGCAGGACACCTGAGAGTATAGGTTTCTGTTGTTCAAGTGTATGATGTCACAAGTCTTGACTTGGATTTGGAACCAGTTGTAAGAAACTCCATTATCAGGCATGTATACAGATAAAGCCCAGAAGACTGTCTGTAGCCTTAAGGAGTTAGGAGGCAGAATTTACCAACTGCTGTCTGGGCTCTGACAAGATGCCTAACATTCTTCTAGGTTTTTGCCTTCCTAGATACAGAATATTTTTTAAAGGTCTACATTGAGCCAAGCATCATGCTCTGCACATTCATCTTCTCTTGGTTAGTCTTCCCAAAAGCCACATAAGGCACAGAGGGATTACTTAATGATCTGTCTAAAATTATGTAGCAAAGGAATGGCAAACCCAGGCAAGGACCCAGGTCTTATTTCAAATAGCATGCTTCCAGTCCACACACTTACGTCTTCTCATGTTTTTACCATGTGTGTTCCCATTTTGTCACTAGCCACTGACAGCTTCCATCTTGGAGAAATATACAGGCTAGTGTTGTCCAATGAGCTGAGACCAAGTAGATAACTTATTATTAAATGGCCTCCATCTTACATCTGTAATCCCAGGACTTAAGAAGGCCAAGGTGGGAGGATCACTTGAGGCTAGGAGTTCAAGACCAGCCTGGGCAAGTGAGAGCCCTGTTTCTAAGAAGGAGAGAAAGGGAAGGGAAGGGAAGGGAAGGGAAGGGAAGGGAAGGGAAGGGAAGGGAAGGGAAGGCAAGGGAAGGAAAGGCAAGGAAAGGGAAGGCAAGGAAAGGGAAGGCAAGGGAAGGGAGGAGAGGAGAGGAGAGGAGAGAAAAGCTCCTTATTAGTGAGTTTAACCTCTGAAATCTCTATTGATGTCAAAACAGAAATGAGCTAAACCTGAATGAATGCCAAGCAAATTCTAACCTCTAAAGATAGTTCAATAATACTGCAAAAAGAAAATTTCATTAATATAAAATTACAACCAAGGGAAACTAAAACAAAAGCAACACAATTAATGTACTAGGACATGCTGTAAATTGTGGTAAATAGTTTTCACAAAGAAAGAAATAGTAGAAGAGAAAATAGTTATATTGAGTGAGTGTGTGTGTGTGTGTGTGTGTGTGTTATGTTTTTTAATGGAAGGAAATTCGTTATTACATTTTAAGGAAACTTGAGACTAGAGAGATAATTTTTGTTGTTAAATGATACAGAGTAAACCTTGTAAGGTGTTTTCTTGGTCTGTATTTTTGCTCACTTTTCTGTATCATATAATACTTGTGACTACACTTTGTTTCTTTTTCCTTCTATTTTGTTATTTAAGCATGAATTTTGGATTGCCCCTTATGTGAATGTACCTTGAGTACTGAACCATATATCCTGTACCTGCTTAATAGTGACTTCCCATCCTGCCCTTACTTGTTTTTTCACTTTTACTCTTGAGATTCTACCATTGTCCTGCCTCTTTGACTGATCCTCTGTTCCCTTGGCTGACCCTTCATCCTCCTTTTACATCTTAACTCTTCTAAGACATCACCCAGGTTTAGTCCCTGGCTCTCACAACAGTCTTTCTTCCCATGCATTTTTTTCCTCATTCATTATCATGATCTGCTGATGACCTCCAAAACCACATCACTACATCTATTTTTTCAAACAAGTTCCAGTAGTGTATCTTCATCATTTTCTTTGGTTTGTCCATTCGTATATTGCTTCACCTCAGTCACCAGATCCACCCCCTTCCTTTTCCCCCTCTTCATCACTATTAGGGAAATAGGTTCCTCTGCCCTCTTGCTTTCAGGTACCTATGGTCCCAGAGAAGCATGAAAAAAGATTCACAAAGAAAAGAAAGTCAAGCCTGTGTAGTTTTTTCCCCCCATTTTTTAGGGGAACTTTGTCAGTTTGTTTGTTTTTGGTTTTGTGTGTGGTATGTCCAGAAATGGTTACGTGTCCTTCGTGGCTCCAGCTATTGGGACAGTCCCAGCTTCTGAGCTCTGGAAACGATAACTCCTCTATCTAGTCCCTCTGATCTAAGGGTGGTCCTTGTCCTCTGGTTTCCCTTACTACCTCGTTTGGTTTCTCAGCTTTCCTATAACAGACATGACAAACTGCCTCTATTAAAACTCCCTCTGTTTAAAGATCTAGTATGGTTTCTGTTCCCCTGTCCAGACTTAAGGAAGTTTGACTAGACAACTTTCAACATACTTTCTAGCTCTAGCAGTCTTTGTCTACTAACATATAACGTAGCCCTATCCCTTTATTATATACAGGTTGGAATTGCGTGAGAATTTTTCTCCTTTATTAACTCATTCAGCAGATATTTATTATCTATACAATGTACATGCAACAACATCGGGTGTTGGAATTTGGAGGAAGAACACAAAAATGTGTCAGGTATAAAGCTTTTATAATCTCAGTGGTGGGAAAAGGCATTCACAAACAAGTGAAGTGCCAATACAAGGTAGTACTTGATTAAGAGTCAGATGAATGCCACAGAAAATGCCTACTGTTCGTATTTGAACATTTTGGTCTCATAAATGGGGTCTTAAATATGTGCTTAGAGAACTGAGTTTATATCCAGAAGGCCAATAAGGACAAACTGTTTTTTTGGTTTTTTTTTACTGTAGTAATTGCATGCTGCACTACTGGGATATGAGGAGTGTTAAATGTCAAAGCCAAGAGAAACAAAAATATTTCTAAAACTAAGAATCCTGTTTAAATTATTATGAGAGTATATATTTATGTGTGTGTTTAAAATAATCCAGTTTTAAATTATCATTAACGTATGTTGATATTGTATTAACAATGTGAAGATACCACAAAAATAAAATAATTTATTCTGCACTTATTATTAAATGATGCTGCATGCTGTTTAAAAATATATATATATAAGTCACCAGGCATGGTGGCTCATACTTGTAATCCCACTACACATTTGAGGCCAGTCTGGGCAACATGGTGAAACCTCATCTCTACAATAAATCAAAAACTAGCTGGGTATGGTGGTGTGTGCCTGTAGTTCCAGCTACTTAGAAGACTGAGGCAAAATAATCTCCTGAAAACCTAGCAGATCGAGGCTGTGGTGGCTGTGATGGCTGTGAGCATACCACTGCAGCACTCTAGCCTGGGCAACAGAGTGAGACTGCAACTCAAAAAAACCCCAAAAAACTTATATATATATATCATGGGCTCTGCCCTTGAGGACCTATTTAGTGAGGGACACAAAAAGCAAGCAAGCAATAACAGTGACGCCTGATGATGTGATACAGTTTGAATATTTGTTCCCTCCAAATCTCATGTTGAAATTTGATCTCCAACGTTGCAAGTGGAGCTTTGTGGGAGGTGTTTGGGTCATGGAGGGGTGAGTCCTTCGTGAGGGGTTTGGTGCCATCCTCCTGGTAGTGAGTGAGTTCTCGCTTTTTTAGTTCCCCCAAGATGTGTTAAAAAGAGCCAGCACCTTCTTCCTCTCTCTTTCTTGCTTCCTCTGTCATCATGTGACACACCTGCTCCCCTTCACCTTCTCCATAACTGGAAGCTTCCTGAGTCCTCACCAGGAGCAGATGCCAGCCTATTCTTCTTGTATCACCTGCAGAACCATGAACCGAATAAAGCTCTTTTCTTTATAAAGTACCCAGTCTCAGGTATTGCTTTAAGCAATGCAAACTGACTAAGATAATTATGGTTACATACTATGTACAAAACATCACACGATTGCTTTACTTAAGTTATAACACAAAATCTTTTATGTAGATATTATCATCACATATTATCATGTCACCTATGATTAACATACAAAAAGAAAGAAATAGAATCAGAAACACTGAAAATTTGTTTAACGTGATTCAACTGGTGTGAGGTGGAACCAAGATAATTAAACCTGTCTGCCGGAATTCAGAGCCATGAGTTCCTAACTACATAATATAGCATAATATGTCTATCATCACAGGTCATTTTCCTTCAGACAACCCTGAATTTATACATCAGAAAAGAGCTTATAAAACTTACTAAGACAAGGGCGTTTAGACTGCAATCTACGTCGGGGTAAGGATTTTTATTGCCAATTCTAGCTTTCCCCTGGTCTCCTTATTCAGTAGGGGAGTGTATAAGAAATGTAGTATGATATTTAGGACATTCTACTATATAAACACATTTTTCAGGAAAGGGGTTATAACAGAAACATTAATAAGACAAACAATGCTCTTCAGAACACAATAATTGCTGAGCGGCTCCACAGCCATCTTTGTTGGAAAAGGCATTGGCTTTATATTTCAGGTACACTACATTCAATTTAAGCCACCAAACATCAGGTACAAATCTGACAGTGCAATTTCTCAGTTCTCCAACTAAAAGTGAGTATCTGGTAAGAAAAATATTCTTGGCATGTCAAAGCAGACTAATAAAAATCTAATTTATACTAAGTGCTTGAAAAATGTGAGGTATGACTATTTCCTAGTGGTAAATGTAATCTGTGACTGGGTTCAGAACTTGGAACATATCAATTTCTCTAAAGTCACTTTTCAACTGAAATTTAATAGACATAGAGTAAAATGAACACATTTTTGTGTTCAGTTCAATGAGTTTTGACAATTTTATACACCTGTATAATCACTTCCCCAATCAAAGCATTATCTTCATCACCCAGAAGGTTTTTGTGTTGTTTTCTAGTCAATCTTTCCATAGAAGCATTAACTTTCTGATTTCTATCACTATGAATTAGTTTTGCCTATTCTTGGACTTTTTTTTTATCATAAAGATGGGGGTATTTTTGGAATTTTAATGAATAGATTTAGACAGTATGTATTTTTGTTGCATTGACCTTATTTCAGTTAATATGATGTTTTATGAGAGTCATATTGTTATATGTAAAAAGAGTTCACTATTTTTTATTGACAAGTAGTGTTTCATTGAATTAATATACCATAAGTTTTTATATTACCTTGTGATAGACATTTACATTATTCCCAGATTTTAACATCTATTAATAAGATTTTTAGAAATGGTATTGTTTAATACCATTTAGGGGCTTATGTTTTCCTCTGGTTTGAGTAAACACCTAACAGAGAAACTACTCAGCCATGGGGTACTTCAATATTTATTAAAAACTGTACAACATGTCTCTGTAGTTGTGCAGCATTTTACACCCCCAAGATCAATGAATGAAAGTTCCAGTTTCTTCACATCATCATCGACATTTGGTACTGTTAGTCTTCTTGATTTTTGCCATCTATAAATTAATCTCATTATGGTTTCAATTTTCAAAAAGGACTTTTTGTGATGTGCTTATTGGCTATTCATGCATATTCTTTTTTGATGTGCTTGCCCACTTTTCTGCATACAATGATATGACCTCAAATGGTATTTAATAAGTGACAATATTTAGTTATTTATTTGAGAGTTCACATATTCATCTATCATTCGCAATATAAGCAGAGATAAATTTGCCTTGCTGACCCATTAGTACCTTCTTGGAAATGACTGGACTTATTTTTAATTTACATTACCTTATTACTTCTAGTAATGATCTATGCATTTAAAAAGGGCAAAGGAGAAACCATTAAGCCCAGGGCTTAACAACAATGTTCCATATGGAAACATAAAACTATTTACTAACCATCTGCTCATGGAGATGAGCCCATTCTGTTTTTATAATGGAGTATCTTTCTTTTTTTTTCATGATGACTTTCTTATTTTATTTTATATTTTATTTTAAAGATGTGTGGTAAACTTCAGGATTAGGTATACAAGTGGACATTGTACAGGTAAAGTTTGGGTCTCCCCTTGGATTGCCATTTTGCCTGGTTTGAGATTGGTACCCTTATTGATGTTGTGTCTCACCACCTCCACCCACCCCCCCCACCAGCTGTATTCCACTACTGCCAATCCCTTTCTTACAGTATTATGTTAAATGTTCAGGGTCTACTTATAAGTGAGAACATGTGGTACTCTGTTCTTTGTTTCTGTAATTCAGTAATGGATCACTGAGAATGACAGACTCTAAATCCATCCAAGTTGCTGCAAAGTCCATATGTTTGTCCTTCTTTATAGCTGCATAATATTCCATCATGTATACATACCACATTTTTAAAAATCCAATCCAGTTTCAATGGGCAGGACAGTCGGTTCATATATTTGCTATTGTGAATAGCACTGCAATAAACATGTGTGTGCAGGTATCTTTTTTGCAAAATGATTTGAGTTCCTCCAGGTATATTCCCAATAGGGGGATTGCTGGGTCACATGGAAGGTCAATTTCTAGTTCTTTTAGAAAATGCCACACTGTTTTCCGCAGAGGTTGAACTAGTTTGCATTCCCACTAACAGTGTAGAAGCATTCACATTCCCTTTTCTCTGCAGTCTTGCCAGTATCTGTCGTTGTTTGTTTTAATAATGGTGGCCATTCTAACTGGGGTTAGGTGGTATCTCAATGTGATTTTGATTTGCATTTTTCTGATGATCAGTGAGGCTGAGTTCTTTTTCATGTGTCTATCGGTGTCCATATATTTTCTTTTGAGAAGTGTGTATCATGTCTTTTGCCTACTTTTTAAAGGGGCTGTTTGTTTTTTTCCTTTCAGCATGTTTGAGTTCTTATGTAGATCCTGGAAGTTAGTTCTTAGTCAGATACACAGTTGGCAAATGTTTTTTCCCATTCTGTGGGCTGTCTCCCCGCTCTCTTGATGGTTTCTTTTGTTTTGCAGAAGATTTTCAGTTTAATGAGGTCCCAAGTATCTACCTTATCTCTTATGGCATGGGTATCTGGAGTTTTGATCAGGAATTGGTTGTCTATCCTGATTTCTGTAAGGTTGTCTCCTACATTTTCTAAGATTCTTTTTTTTTTTTTTTTTTTTTTTTGAGTTGGAGTCTCACTCTGTCACCCAGACTGGAGTGCAGTGGCCGTTCCCAGCCACCACAGCCTTGATCTGCTGGGCTCCGGCGATCCTTCCACCTCAGCCTTCCAAGTAGCTGAAACTACAGGCACATGCTACCACGCCTGGCTAATTTTTGATTTATTGTAGAGATGAGGTCTCACCAAGTTGCCCAGGTGGGTCTTGAACCCGCGGGCTCAGGCAATCCACTCACCTCGGCCTGCCAAAGCACTGGATTACAGGCTGAGTCACCGATCCAGCCCTAAGATTCTTACAGTTTGAGGTTTTACGTTTAGGTCTTTGATCCCTTTAGATTTTTGTGTATGGTGATCAGTAGGGGTCCTGTTTAGTCTTCTGCATGTGATCAGACAGTTTTCCCAGCACCATTTACTTAAAAGGTTCTCCCCTCCCCAGTGGTTGTTGGTGGAAGCTTTGTCAAAGATTAGTTATTTGAGAAATTGAGGTTTTGCTTCCAGGATCTCTATCCCATGACTGTTCTTGTACCAATGCCAGGCTGTTTTGATTATGGTGGCCTTATAATAAAGTTTAAAGTCTAGAAGTGTGATACCTCCCACTTTCTTTCACTAAGGATTGTTTTGGCTATTTGTAGTCATTTATGTTTCCATATAAATTTCTGTGTTGTCATTTCCATGTCTGAGAAGAATAATGTTGGTAGTTTAATAAATATTGCATTGAATCTGTAGGTTGCCTTTGGTAGGATGGACATCTTAACAATTCTGATTCTTCCTATCCATGAGCATGGAATATCTTTCCATATAATGGAATATCTTTCATAAAAAACAGTCTCAGTGAGAGATAATATACATTTTTTTAAAATATGGTTTTCAATCAACAACCTACAGTTTGCTGAGAAGGGGACAAACTAAAGGTGCACTCATAGACCATTACAACTGAAAGGGAACTTTGAGCACTTCTAAGTCAAATCACTAAATGTTTTAGAAGAGAAAACTGAGGATTATAAACAACTAATTGCCAAGCCAATAACAGAACCCAGGTAATTTTACTTATAGCACAATGTCTCTTCCACCATACCATCATGTGTTTAGAGAGAAAACATGCTTTCATTTACAGTTTAAATTAGACAAGAAAGTCCAAACTTGTTAGATGTTTAGAAAAATACCAAAATTACAAATAAAAGCCAATGGGAAGATTGCTTGGAGCCACTGGAAAATTATGGAGTCTGAAGCCAAGAATACCTGGATGTGAGTCCCAGTCCTTCCTCTCATTAGCCATATGTCTTTAGACAAGTTATTTCATCTTAATATTTTAATAATCTCACCTGAAAATTATGGTTGAAGAGAATAAACATGTGTTGCATTAGAAACAGGATAAAAGAATAAGTTGGGAAGAGGATTTGAAACACAGAACCTGCTGGCCTTTAGAGTTAGAAGTCAGAAGTGGCAGTTATAGAATAATGGGGAGGAAAGCATTCCTTATAGGATGGGTGAACAAACCTAGGCTCGATGCTTGAGGCTATGGATGTGCATAAAAGAGAACAGAAAATTAAAAGGCTGCCAATTTTATTCCTGAGCCTATGGTTATAAGAGACTGTGGTCCCAAGGAAGTAGTACTACAAAAACATTGCCTGATGTGGAACTGAGCAAGGCAACCCACTGTCTCTAAAAATCATCATAAAGCTAAAGCTCCCAAATGTCATTATAAAATTAGGTTCAGGACTGAGGAGATGGTAGAGGTAGTTTGAAATGCCTACAGAAATATAAAACTACAAACCAGGTAGGAAAGAGAGACAAAAATAATTCTGATTTAAAATGGGCCCATCTGCCAAAATTCCATAATTCATAAAGAAATCTAGAATGAAGACAAATAACCAATGAAGTTAAAAAATGAGAGCATGAATTTATTCCTCATAAAATTAATATTAAGAAGCAGTCTGACAAAGATTAAAGTAAGAATTTTAAGGTTCTCAAAGAGATAAATGAAGAAATAACATAATGAAAATGATCCAAAGTATGAAAAAAGCATAAATAATATCAGAGTGACTGGATATGACCAAAAAATCAATAAACCAACACAGTTGAAAAAAGAAAAGCACAGAGACAAAGAAATAAAAATATAAAAGAACAGTTAAGAATCATAGAGAATAAACTAATATGCTCTAACATATATCTAACAGGAGGTCCAGAAGAAAAGAATGGAGGAAAATTAAAGAAAACAACAGAGAATTTTCTATGCTTAAAAAGTAAAATTATTCAGAATAAAAGACACTCAATGTCAATGTTAATTAATAAAAACAAATCTACACAGCACAGCCCGTCACAACAAATCTATAAAACTTCAAAGACAAAGAGAAAGGCCAAATTCTACAAATAACAAGTTATTTAATGGCTGACTTCTTGTCAACACTACTGGTTTCCAAAAATGAATAGTGTAGGATATGTAAAGTGCTTAAGGAATCTGTTGATTCACAATTTGAATCCCCATTAAACTATTGTTCAAAAGTTAAAGTAAGATATATAAAATAATATGAAGCAATTTCCAAAATATATTGATAACTATAAGGTACAAAACAGAATATTGGTAGCATACATACTACTTTTTGAGTGTAAGTAGAATCATACATATTACTTCTATGCATATTTTGCATGAGAAAACACTTATCTGTGTTTATTTTTTATTTTTTTGAGTTGGAGTCTCACTCTGTCGCCCAGAGTGGAGGGCAGTGGCTGCTCCCGGTCACCGCAGCCTCGACCTGCTGGGCTCCGCGATCCTTCCGCCTCAGCCTTCTGAGTAGCCAGAACTACAGGCATGCGCTACCACGCCCAGCTGGTTTTTGATTTATTGTAGAGATGAGGTCTCGCCAAGGTGCCCACACGGGTCTCAAACCCGTGGGCTCAGGCAATTCACTCACCTCAGCCTCCCAAAGCGTGGGATTACAGACTGAGCCACCAAGCCCGGCTTGTGTTTATTTTTTCTAAAAGAAACATTTAGAAACCAAAAAAGTAATAAAATTGCTTACCCTACAGGGGGTGTAAAGATGGGGGAAATGTGACACTTCTATGAGTATACTTTTTTGTAATATTTTGACATATGGAATCATGTTAATAATCTATGTATTCAAAACAAAATTAAATCAACAAGCGTGAGAAAGAATACACTAAAACCAAGTACAAACAGAAACAAATGAACATAAGAGTATTTCAAATAAAAAATATAGCCTCATTAAGTTTGGGAAAGAAAAAGAATTATTCAGATTTCCACCAAGATGGCCATAGGACGGTTTGGGCTATGAGAGTCTCTGCAAAAGCCAGCATCTGTAAAGACTCTCTGCATGAGTAGTCATATTGCCAGTGGGTGACTGAAAGTCTGACTGAAGGGAGACTTGGGTTCATGCACCCGGGGTTCTCCTCTGAAGGTGACTGCAAGTCCCCACAGCCCTGAGATTGGAGCTGCTGGTGCACAGGATCATCTGCCGTTCTCAGGACTCTCCTGAAAAGAAAATTCAGCAGATTCTCATCACCTTGCACCTGGCCCACACCATCACCTGCAACAGCAACGTGGCTGGAACCCTGATGCGATCCGTGGAGAGAGAAGATGGGAAGAGCTGGAGAGGAGGCCCACCCCTGGTGAGGAAACGCTGATCACAGCCATTTTCTCTGTCCTGGGACCAGGCAGAGACCTGCATTGTCCGCCCAGCTCTACCCAGCCTCCAACTTGGGACCTAGAGGTACATCCAACTTGGAGAGACAGACACCCCTCCCCCACACTGGATTGGACACAGGTCAGATCTGAGTGGCAGACATGACAGGCAGCAAGCTGGGTGAGTCCAGATCTGATCCACCCTCCTCCCACAGTAGGCCTAGGGCATCTGACCCAAGCTGACAGCAACCCTATCAGCCTAACCTGAGACCAGAGGGGAAGGGCTGGAGATCAGAGCTGAAAGGAAGCTGAACTTACAGAAACTACCTCAGAGCAAAAAAATTTTTTTTGGTCTGTTTTGCTCATTTTTGTTTATTTGTTTGTTTTTTGCTTTAGTTTTGTTTTTCTCTTTCAGTTTTCAATAATGTTTTTGTACTTGCTTTGTTTATATTATTTAATTACTGGTTTTTTTTAGACTTCCTGTCTGTGTATGGGTATTTTTGAGGGAGAGTACATCAATAGGGGGATTTTTGTTGGTTTGTGTGTTTGTATGATTGTCTGTATGTTTTAGTTATTTTTTTACTCTTTTCTGTATTTGTTTGTGTTTATTTTCATTTGTTAGTTGGTATATCTGTCTGGTTTCTCTCTCACTCCTCTCTCTTCATCTTCCCCCCCTCTTCTTTTTTCCATTATTTTCCTTTTTCTTACCTCATTTTACTTTCAGGGAGCAAATCTATACCCCCACTGCATGGACAGATTGTAAGGTAGTGGGGAGTGGGTTCCAGGGGGCCCACACACCTGTCAGTGGATACCAGGATCTGCAGATAGAATCTGAATCACAGCTCCCCCCTCAATTAAATCTCAAAACTGCAAAAAGTACAGTTTCCCACCATAGTCCAGCTTCAGAATTAAACAAAGCCAGAGGATCCACATAAGAAAGAATAGGAGACAGAACAAACAGAGATAAAAGATACCTCCCCACTTCCACCCCACTCCTGAACAACAGAATTGAAGAAGAGGGGGAAAAAAGAGGGAGGAAAATCTACACAAATGAAGAAAAGCAAACAGAAGAATATGGGTCTTACACAGACCCCTGGGAAGTCAGACACTGAGAATACAGATTTTGGAAAGCAAACAATGAAGAGCCCCAGAATGATTGGTCTCAAACCACAAACACAATATCAAGACATTAATAGAGAGAATAAACAGAATCAAGGAAAGGCAAGAAGAAAGAATGAAGGAATTGATAAGTGAGATAACAGCAATAAAGAATACAGTGAATGAAATAAATAACAAACTGATAAGCATAGAAAGCAGAATTAACCAGGTAGAAGAAAGAATCTCAGAGCTTGAGGACCAAAATATGAACTAACCCAAACTGTCAAAAACATAGAAAAGAAGCTTTAAAAGACAGAGCAAAATCTTCATGAGATGAGCAGTTATTTCAAGAGGCTGAACCTGAGATTAATTGGACTTCCTGAGGCAGAAAGAGAGACAGAGACCACCCTGGAACAAACATTCCATAAAAGTATCCAAGAAAACTTCCCTCACCTCATCAGTGACACAACCATTCAAACACAAGAGATTCAGAGAACCCCTGAAAGATGGCAAATGAGTAGACCAACTCCTAGACAAATAGTAATTCACCTACACAAAGTAGGTATAAAATAAAAAATCCTAAAGGCAGCAAGAGAAAAAGGTCAGACTACCTACAGGGGAAAACCAATTAGAATAGCAGCAGACTTATCCACAGAAACATTTCTGGAGCCCAATCTTCAAAGTTCTCAAAGATAAACAATCTCAACCAAGAATTAACTACCCAGCTTAGCTAAACTTCATCTTGATGGAGAATTAAAATCTGTTCTCTAGACCATTTCTACAAAAAACACTTAAGAAAGTATTAAACACAGAAGAAAGGAAAAAAAGAAAGACAACGCCCTTCACAAGAACATAGGGAAAAGATTGAAAAACACACAAGAATCAACCCAAAAATCAAAAGAAAGAAAACAAACAACAACAAACTCTATAAAAAACCTCATGACAGAAATAAACTCTCACATTTCAATAATCAGTCTGAATGTGAATGGACTAAATGTTCCATTGAAAAGACACAGAATGGCAAAATGGATAAAATATCATGAGGCAGCAATATATTGTCTCCAAGAAACTCATCTCACCAGAAAGGACACTCACAGACTCAAAGTAAGAGGATGGGAAATTAAATTTCAGACCAATGGAACACAAAAGAAAGCTGGAGTCACAATCTTAATATCAGACAAAATATACTTTAAGTTATCAAAAATTTCAAAAGATATGGAAGGTCACTACATAATGATAAAAGGTTTAATCCATCAACAAGAAATATCCATCCTAAACATATATGCACCCAACATAGAAGCACCAACTTTCATAAAGCAGCTTCTAGGTAAGCTTTAAAAACATATTGACTCTAACACTGTCATAGGGGAATTAAATACCCCACTAATGACCCTAGACAGATCATCAAGGCAAAAAATCAACAAGGAGACCCAGAACATCAATGTGATGCTTGACCAAATGGATTTTATTGAAACCTACAGAATATTCCACCCAAAAACCATGGGATATGCATTCTACTCATCACCACATGGAACGTATTCTAAGATCAACCACATCCTCAACCGTAAATCAAGCATAAACTAATTTCACAAGGTTGAAATCCTGCCATGTGCCGTCTCAGACCACAGTAGAATAAAAATAAATATCAACACCAATAAAGCTCCCCCAAAACCCACAAAGACGTGAACACTAAACAGCATGATGCTAAACAACTCAAGGGTCAACGTGGAAATCAAAACAGAGATTAAAAGATACCTGGAAACAAATGAAAATGAAGAAACATCTTACCAAAACCTCAAAGAGGGAAACTCATATCTCTACAAACACGCATGAAGAAAGCACAAGTTAACAGCCTAACAAATCACCCAAGGGAGCTGGAAAAGCAAGACCAGCAAAACCCTAACTTCAGCAGAAAAATTCAGGGACATAGAAGACAAAAAGATAATACAAAAAAAAATCAATGGAAAAAAAAGTTGGTTCTTGGAAATGGTAAACAAAATTAATGGTCCCCTAACTAGACTGGCCAAGAAAAAGAGAGGAAAAGCCCAAATAAGCACAATCAGAAACATAAAAGGTCAAATCACAACTAACCCCAAAGAAATACAAAAGATTATCAGAGACTACTATGTATACTTATATGGAAACATACTTGAAACCTAAAGGAAATGGAGAACTTTCTGACATCACACAACCTCCCCAAGTTGAAACAAGAAGAAATCGAGACCCCAAACACACCAACAACAATCCAGGAAATTGACTATGTCATAAGAAAATGACCTACCAAATAAAAAGCCCTGGATCAGATGGCTTTCCAGCAGAATTCTACAAAACATACAAGGAGGAACTGACACCAATCCTGCTGAAAGTATTCTAGGCAATCGAGAAAGATGGAATTCTTTCCAAATCATTTTATGAAGCTAACATCACATTGATACCCAAACCACGTAAAGATCCAACAAAGAAAGAACTACAGGCCAATATCCTTGATGAACATTGATGCTAAAATTTTCAACAAGGTCCTAGCAAATCAGATTCAACAACACATCTCAAGAATCATCTACCATGACCAAGCAGGCTTATGCCCGGGATGCAGGACTGGCTCAACATTTCTAAGACCATATAAGTAATTAAATACATCAACAGAGCTAAAAACAAAAACCATGTGATTATATCATTAGATGCAGAAAAAGCTTTTGATAAAATCCAGCAGCCCTTCTTAATAAAAACCCTCGAACATATAGACATAAAAGGAAAATACCTCAAAATAGTAAGAGCCATCTATGAGAAACCCACAGCCAGCATACAGCTAAACAGACAGAAATTGGAACCATTGCCTCCGAAAACCGGAACAAGACAAGGATGCCCACTCTAACCCCTCCTTTTAAACATAGTTTTGGAAGTCCTAGCTAGAGCAATCAGACAAGAGAGGAGATCAGCGGTATCCAAATAGGAAAGAGGAAGTCAAGTTATCCCTCTTTGCAGATGACATGATTCTATACCTCGAAAACCCTAGAGAATCTGTCAAGAACCTCCTTGCACTGATAAAGGACTTTGGCAAAGTCTCAGGGTATAAAAAATCAATGTGCAAAAGATAGTGGCATTTCTATACACCAATAACAAACAGAAACCCACATAAAAAGCACAATTCCATTCACAATAGCCAGAAAAAAAAAAAAAAAATCTTGGCATCTTCCTAACCAGAGACATGAAAGACTTTTACAATGAAAACTACAAAACACTGCTCAAATAAATCAAAGATGACACAAACAAATGGAAAAATATTCCATGCTCATGGATTGAAAGAATCAATGTTGTTAAGATGTCCATTCTACCCAAGGCAATCTACAGATTTAATGCAATACCCATTAGATTGCCAGCAGCATACTTCTCAGACCTGGAAGTGACAATACAGGAATTCATATGGAAACATAAACTACCACAAATTGCCAAAACAATCCTCAGGGAAAAAGAAAAAAAAAAATCAGGACATATCACACTCCCAGACTTTAAACTCTATTACAAAGCTATAATAATAAAACCAACCTGGTATTGGTACACGAACAGGCATATGGACCAATGGAAGAGGATAGAGATTCCAGAAGCAAAACCTCAATTTCTCAACCAACTCATCTTCGACAAAGCCTCAACCACTGACTGGGGAGAGGAGAACCTGTTCAGTAAATGGTGCTGGGAAAGCTGGCTGACCACAAGTAGAAGATTAAAACAAGACCCCTACCTATCACCATTCACAAAGATCAACTCTAAATGGATCAAAGACCTAAATTTAAAGCCTCAAACTATAAGAACCTTAGAAAATGCAGGAGACACCCTTATGGAAATTGGAACTGGCAACCAATTCCTGATCAAAACCCCAAGCTCCCATGCCATAAGAGATAAGAGGCAAGCCCACTTGTCTCATCAAACTGACAAGTTTCTGCAAAGCCAAATAAACCATCAAGAGAGCGGGGAGACAGCCCACAGACTGGGAAAAAATATTTGCCAATTGTATGTCTGACAAAGACTTAACATCTAGGATCTACAAGGAATTCAAATGTGCTGAAAAGAAAAAAATAAACAGCCCCATTGCAAAGTGGGCAAAAGATATGAATAGGCACTTCTCAAAAGAAGACATAGAATCAGCCAACAGATACATGAAAAAATGCTCAGCCTCACCAGTCACCAAAGAAATGCAAATTAAAAACACACTGAAATACCACCTAACTCCAGTCAGAAAGACCATCATCGATAACTCAAAAAACAATAGATACTGGAGAGGATGCATCGAAAAGGGAACACTTCTACCCTCTTGGTTGGAGTGTAAGCTAGTACAGCCTCTGTGGAAAACAGTGTGGCAATTCCTAAAAGATCTGAAAATCAGCCTTCCATATGACCCCACAATCTCCCTGCTGGGAATATACTGGAAAATCTCAAATTGCTCTATAAAAAAGATACGTGCACACATATGTTTATCACAGCATTGTCACAGTAGCAAGAACATGGAACCAACCATGCTGCCCATCAAAAGAGGACTGAATAAAAATATGTGGTGCATATACACAATGGAATATTACACAGCCATAAAGAAGAACAAAATCATGAACTTCAAAGCAACCTGGATGGACTTAGAGTCTATAATACTGAGTGAGTGCTCTTTCACAGAAACAAAGAACTGAGTATCACATATTCTCACTCATAAGCGGACCTTGAACAATTATCACAATACTATAAGAGAATGATTGACAGTAGTGGGAAACTGCCTGGGGAAAGGTGGGGGCACAACTTATCAACAAGGTACCTGCATAATGAACATTTGTATACCTAACCCTGAATTGTAAACATCTTTAAAATAAAAATAAAATAAAAACAAGAATTATTCAATTAACTTTTAATTCTGTGCTTTATCTATATACCTTTCATTCAAAGAACAAAAAAGAACTGCAAACAAATCTTGAATACCTCTTAATTGAATTGTTTTCATAAGGCTATGAGTTTAATAATGCTAAAAGAATGAATGTGTGTGTGTGTGTGTTCTTTTTACAGGCTGAACAAAAGAGCAAACATATAGAAATTGTTGGGAACCAGGATTCTACTTGGAAGAAGGAAATACAAATATGGAATGAGGGAAAGAAGGAAGAATGCTATACAGTTGAAATGCCATTAGAGGAACCCATATAAGCTCATGATTCCATATAGCTATCTATTTCCTAGGTCCGTCTATTGAAAGACCTTAAAACAATGCACTGCCATAGCAATGAACATATTTAGTGCCCAGATCACAGTTTCTAAATGCCGTCTCACTAAAGAATGAGTACTTATTGTGAAAATGTCTAATTTGAGAACTGGGGCAGGGAAAGTACAAGATAAGATACAAGCATCATCTTGTGCCTGAGAATAAGAAAATGTCTTTTAAAAATTGGGAAACATATGACAATACACAAAAGCATGCTTGAAGGGGCTTTCACTTTAATATCTGTGACAACTTGAGTATAGAAATTAATAAGAATAATTGTACATTATAACCAGTTAAACATGAGAGTCCATGAGTCCCCACTAATAAAAAAAATATGGAGACAGGCAGTAGATAGACAGATAGATAGACAGACAGTCAAGAAACAACCAATGGATCTAGGATAAAGGAAGATAGTTTTATAAGGAACAAAATATTTACAAAGTCTAAAAGTATATCACTACAAATTACTCTCCAATTTTAAAAGGAAAAAAGTGGAGAAGCTGGAACCCGGTATCCAATGATCAAAATTAACTTTATCAATGAAGGACATTGTATCCAGTCGTGTGCCTCTGGATGTGATGCCAAGAAAGATACCATATCACTTGAGGAGTATACAAGTCACAAATGAAATATCTGCATTTTAATACAAGGTAACCTCAGAAAAATTTACATTGAGGAACAATCTTTAAAATAGCTGACCTTTATTTTTCAGAATTAAGAAATGTAATTAAAAAAAAAACCCTGCTGAATATCTGTTTCTGATTAAAGAAAAGTAAAGAGACATGACACCTAACTGCAATTCATGACCCTAGATTAGATCCTAAACTGGGCGGAAGAGTTAACAGTTGTAAAGGATATTATAGAATAACCATCAGTTCTGGAATATGATCTGTAGATAAAGTTTTATATCAATGTAAAATTTCTTTAAGACATTGATGAAAGAAGGAAAATCCTTAAGTGATGGGTCCATTTATTATGCTTCCTCCTCCATGTATTTTAGAATCAAGTTCAGTGAGAATATTAAATATTCCCTTAGTTCTCCTTCATCACTATCCAGTCTGCCTGAAAAAACCCAGTATGACCAACATTTTACATGTCCCTGACCACTACTTCTCAACTAATAGAGGCTTCATTCTCTAGCATATACCAAAGAGGAGAGAAATGATACCAGACTGTAGCAGTCTGCAGCCCGCCCAAACCCAGCTCTGCAGAGACTCCTTCATAGAGACATAGGTCCTGATTGTGTTTGTGGGAACCAAAGCTGCGTTGACTTGAACACACAAGCTAATTAGCAGATTTTTGAACCTTAGAAACCTCTATTATATTATAATCCCACATAATCTTTTCGTGCTAAAAAAAAAATGTAACTGTGTTCATTAATTTATTTTACTAAGTGCATCACTTCTGTCTTTGAATATTCTCTGGTTAATGATATGCCAAAGGTGTCAGGCAGAGGATGACTCATATTTTTGCTAAAGATACTATTCTGTATGTACACACATATGCCACCATTAGTGACTTTTTCTGTACTTGTGTGTTTGCCTCTTTCACATGTGTGTCTGCCCGTGTGTGTGTATACAGATTCATACTGGTACTTACAGGAACAGGTTCATGCCTCTGTGAAGGCGTGTGGACATCCTTGCGTCTGTGTGTGGATAAATACCTCTCTGCCTTGCTACACTTCCACGTTTGCCTATATTTAACTAATACACTGCTACATATAAAATGAATGAACAATGTATCTACTAAGGGGTTCTTCAACTGCAAATAACATTAAACCAAACTAAAAGGTTGTGTAAGCAGAAAGGAAATTTATTGGGTCATTTACCAGAAATGTCCATTATTAGCTTTAAATTTGCATTGGGAAAAGGGGAAAATCCCAAAAGTACACATGGTAGTGACTGGGCCTCAGCATTTATCAACACTGCTGAGCAGGAATAACAGAATTCCCCGACATCGTGACCAGAGTCTGCACCTGACTTGGGAGCCTCCACTGAGCTCTCTCAAAGGCACTCCCTTATTTGGCATTTTGTCTCATTGCTTCCAAGCAATTATTGGGGCAAATAACAAAACCAAAAGTCTTGCCAAGTCATCATATTTGAGTTCAGAAACTGATCTAGAAATTTTTTTTCCCAAGAAACATGCCTTGCTTTATTGCCTTAACGCTCAGTTTTGTGGCCTCTGTCTCGTTCAGTCAAAGCCCAATCTGAACAATGGACACTCAGGAATTCAAATCTTCCTAAGCTCTGATTCAGTCTCCTGCCATGTTTGGAAAGTCATTGCCTTTGCTCCCACTGACTTTAGATTGGGAGGAATACCAGTTTTTCAAATATGTAAGGCTCTGGAATACCTGGATGCTCAGCTATCTTAGACAAGCACAAAGAACTTTCTTAGAAAAACTATGGTATTATTTTCTTTCTCTTTTTTGCTATATATTATTTTATTTAAATTTTTATTGAGATTATTGTAGATTCACATGAACTTGTGAGAAATAATACAGATATCCCTAAAACACTTTGCTCACTTTCCCCCAGTGAAAATATTTTGTAAAGCTATAATATAATATCACAGTCAAGATTAACATTGATATAATTTACCAGTCTTAGTTAAATGTCCCCAGTTTTACTTATATTCATGTGAAAGGGGACCCCCAAAAAAATGGAATTATTTTTTGGAGGGCAGGCCCCTTGTAGTACAGGCTTCCACCACTCGGTGTGTGTTCTAGGAACCCACTGGCAACAGGGTGCCAGCTAGCATTGTGAGAGGCTGTGTTCAGCTTCAGTTAAATTTTTTGGAGATTCTTTTAACGTGTTTTCCCATTTCATGATGGATGATTGACAAGCACACCTGCCTACATTGCGCAGAGTGTTCAGCAGTTTTTGACCAAAAATGGCATGACCCCATGGCCCACCCTCCCTATTCACCGGATCTTGCCCTGAAGAGCTTTTTAAAATTTTTCTCGGACGAAAAAAGTCCTCAAAGGGAAACGTTTTGCTGATTTGGAAGAGGTGAAACAAAAAACAGTAGAAGCACGAAAAGGCATCAAAATTGATTACTTTAAAAACTGTTTTGAACAGTGAAAAAAGCATCTTGATAGTAGTACTGCATCAAGCAGAGAATACTTTGAAGGTGACTGAAGTTTAAACAAGTAAGAATAAATACACTGTTTTATGTAAATAAATTTCAGAGTGTTTATGTGTGTGCGTGTTTGTATGTAGTTAGTTTTACTCATTTTTGTTATATATGTAGGTTCACGTACCCACCATCAAAGACAAAGTACTGAGCAGTTTCATCACTGAAGTATTCTTTATTTTGATCTTTTGTAATGATACACCTCTCTCCTACTTGCACCTCCTCCACCCCAATTCCCTGGAAACCACTAATTTGTCTTCCATTTCTTAAATGTTACCATTTCATAAATGGTATGTAAATTAAACCATACAGCATATGTCTTTTGAGATTGTTTCTCTCAAAATAATTCACTGGAAATTCTTCTAAGTTGTCTGCATCTCTTGTGTTTTTTTCCCTTTTTATTGCTAAGTAGTATTTCATGGTATGTGTGTTCCTCTGTTTAACCACTTACCTATTCAAGAACATCTAGGCTATTTCCAAACTGGGACTATAATGAAGAAAGCAGCTATGCAATGTGGGTAAAGCTGGAAACCATCATAGAACTATGATAGAAACAAAAAACTGAGTACCACATGTTCACACTCATAAGCAGGTCCTGAACACTCAACATGTGAGCACAAATGTGGGAACAACAGACACTAGACATTGTTAAAAAAAAAAAAAAAAAAAAAAGGGAGGGAGAGAGGAGGGATAAGGGGCACACAATCAAACACCAGGTACCAGTGTATCAGGGGGCCAGAAGACTCTCTGGAAACCCAAACCTCACCTGCATGCAAAATGTAGCAAATCCTCACATGTACTGCACAACTCTAAAATAAAATAATAATAAATAAATAATAATATCAATCTCAAAGAAAGAAAGCTTCTATGAATACGTGTATGAGTTTTGTTGAAACATAAGCTTTCATTTCCCTGAAATAAATGCCCAAGAGTGAAATTATTTGGTCATATGGTACTGTAGTTGCACGTTTAGTTGGTTTTTTTTTAAAATAAACATTCTAGTTTTAGATCATTGTGCCTTTATATGCAATTGTAAGAAATAAAATAGATGGATATCATGTACCCTTTATGCAGTTTGCCCGATGATAGGATCTTACAAAACTATAGCACAATATTACAATCAGGATGTTGACATTGATACAGTCAAGAAGCAGAACGTTTCCATCACCAAAAAGAGCTCTCGTGTTTCCTTTTCAAGTATACCCATTGTCCACTAGCCCACCCCTTCCTTTACCTCTGGTAACCACGAATCTGTTCTCTATTTCAATAAATATGCATTTTCAAGAAAGTTATCAAAATGGAATTATACAGTATAACTTCTGAAATTAGATTCATCATAATTCTCTGGAGATTTATTCAGGATTTTGCACATATAGATTATGTGTGTGTGTGTGTGTGTGGGTGTGCGTTCATTGCTGAGTAGCAGCTCAGTAATATGGATATTACAATTTGCTTAATCATTCACGCATTGAATGACATCTGACTTGCTTCCAGTTTTGGCTATTATGAATAAAGCCTGCACAAATATTCATGTACAGGTTTTTATGTAAACATAAGCATTCATTTTTTTCTGGATAAATGCCCAGGAGTGAAATATGGTAGTTGCACCATTCATTTTTTAAGAACGTCCCAAACAGTTTTCAAGAGTTGTTGTAACATTTTACATTCCACTGGCAATGTATGTGTAATCCAGTTTCTCTGCATCCTCCCAGTATTTAGTGTTGTTCCTATTTTTACTTTAGCCATTTTAGTAGGGATGTTGTGATATTTCATTGTGGTTTTAATTTGCATCTTCCTAATGGCTAATATGATGTTGAATATCTTTTCTTTTGCTTGTTTGACATCTATATATCTTCTTTGGTAAAATGTCTGCACATATATTCTGCCCATTTTCTAATAGTGCTGTTTGTTTATTACTGTTGAGTTTTGAAATTTTATTATATCTTCTAGATACTAATTTTTTGTTCAATTATATGGTTTGCAAATATTTTCTTCCAGTCTGTAGCTTGCTTTTTCACTCTCTTAACAGATTACTTCACAGAGCAAATGTTTTTAATTTTGATTAAGCCCAATTTGTCAATGTTTCTTTTTTTTAGGATAGCACTTTTGCTGTTAATTTGAAAACTCTTTGCCTAATCTTGGATCCCAAAGTTTAACTCCTACATTTTAAAAAGTTTTATGGTTTTGTAAGTTACATTTAAGCCTTTGACTCATTTTTATTTAAAATTTGTATAAGATGTAAGAGTTAGCTTGAGGTTCAATTTTTGTCTATCAATGTCCAATTGCTCCAGCACCATTTGTTGAAAAGGCTATATTTTCTCCATTGAAATACTTTTGTATGTTTGTCAAAATTTATTGAGCACAACTTATCAAAATTTATGAGATGCACCAAAAGCAGTGCTTAGAGACAAATGTATAGCTTTGAATACATATATTAGAAAATAAGAAAGATCTAAACTCAATAATTTAAGCTTCTATCTTAAGAAATTTAAGAAAAAGGATAGCAAATAAGTTCTAAATTAAGCATTAAAAATAGGACATAAATCAAAAAAGTTGAAAACAGAATATAAAGAAAATCAACAAAACCAAAAGCTGGTTCTTAGACCAAAAAAAATTAAAATTGGTAAGCTTCTAGTGAGGCTAATTTTAAAAAGAGAGATAGAGAGACATGACACAAATTACTAAATCAGAAAGTGAAGGAACATCACTACAGATGCCATAGACATGAAGAATAATAAAGGAATTATAAACAACTCTATACCCACAAACTTCATAACCTAGATGGAATGGACCAATTTCTTGGAAAGACACATTCAACCAAAACTCATGCAAGAGCAAACAGGAAATCTGAATAGGTCTATATCTATTAAAGAAACAAAATCATTCATTAATAACCTTCCAAAATAGAAAGTAACAAGGCCCAGCTGAGTTTACTGGTAAATTATAACATTTAAGAAAAAAATTATCTACAATCTCTCCCAGAAGATAAAAGCAGAGGAATACTTCTTAACTTGTTCAATAAGACCAGCCTCATTCCAATACCAAAACTAGTTAGACATGGCAATAAAAAAAAGCTATAAACAAATATCTTGCATGAAAATAAATGCAAAGATTCTTGACAAAGTTATAGCAAATTGAACTCAGCAATACCTAAAAAGGATTTTACACCATGACCAAGTAGGATTTATTTCAGTTATGCAAGTCTGGTTCATCATTCAAAAATCAGTTAATGTAATTCATCACCTCAACAAACTAAAGAAGAAAAAAGTACACGATTATATCAATAGATGCAGATATAATATTTGACAAAATTCAATACTCATTTATGATTTAAAAAAAAACTCTTGGCAATTTAGAAATAAAGAATGTCATCAACTTGATGAAGAACATCTATGGAAATCTACCGCTAACATAATACTCAATGGTGAAAAACTAGAGCTTTCTCACTAAGATCAGGAGCAAGACAAGAATATCTCCTCTCACTATTACGTTTTAATACTGTGCCAGAAGTTGTAGCAAATGCAATAAGACAAGAAAAGGAATTAAAAAGTATACAGACTAGGAAGGAAAAAATAAAACTCTCTTGATTCTCTGATGACATAATTGTCTACATACAATTGTCTGAAAGAATCAATAACAACAAAAAATTCCTGGAACTAATAAGTGATTGTAGCAAGATTGCAGGGTAAAAAGTTAATATACAAAAGTCATTTACTTTTCTTTATACCAGCAATGAAAAAATGAAATTTAAACTAAAAACACAATATTGTTTGCATTAGCATCTCAAAAAGGAAATACTTAAGCATAACCCAAACAAAATATGTGCAACAAAAATCCCCAGCCTTTTTGACATCAGGGACCAGTCTTGTGAAAGACAATTTTTCCAAGGACATGAGGACAGGGGTCAGGGGTATGCAGTCAAACCCCACTGCTGGCAGTAGCCGGAAACTGCAGGTGGGAGAGTGAAGAGAGCACATAACAGTGATCACAAACCAGGCAAAGTGGGGACCAAAGGGAGGTCCAAACTTTACCTGTACGATGGCCATCTGTATGCCTAATCCTGAATTGTACTCCACATCTTTAAAATAAAATAAATTTTAAAAAAAAGAAAAAGAAAAAAGCCTCACTGCTAATGTTAATCTGTATTTGCAGCCACTCCCCAACTCTAGCATCACTGTCTCACTCCACCTCAGATCATCAGACATTGGATTCTCATAGAGAATATGCAAACTAAATCCCTCATATGCACAATTCACAATAGAATTTGCACTCCTATGAGAGTCTGATGCCACCAATGATCTGACAGGAAGCAGAGCTCAGAGAGTAATGTGAACAACGGGGATTGGCTGTAAATACAAATGAAGCTTTGTGCCCTTTCCTGCCACTCGCCTCTTGCTGTGCAGCTCAGTTCCCAACTGGCCAAGGACCAGTACTAGTTCATGGCCCAAGGAAAGCTACAAGACTCTGATAAAAGATATCACAGAAGATCTTAAAAAATAAAGAAATATTCCATGCTCATGGGTAGAAAGACTGATTATTTGTGAATATCGACAAACTGATCCTACGGTATAATGGGCACAGGAGACTCAAAAGGTGTCAAGGGGAAAAAAAATTCACCTATTGAGTACAGTGTGCATAGGTAGGGGTGGTGTTTCTCTTAAAGCCCGGATTAAAAACTGTTTGTATCCCCTAAAGCTATGGAAATTTATAATGAAAAAAAATTTTAAAACCCAGATTCTAAAGTTTATGTGGAAAGGCACAAGACTCATAATAGTCAACACAATGCATAGGAGAGAACAAAGTTGGAGGAATGATACTACTTGACTTCAAGACTTATAAAGCTACAGTAATCAAGAGGGTAGGGTATTGGTGAAAGAACAGACAGATCAGTGGAACAGAATAGAGAGCTCAGAGGTAGATTGACACAAATATAGCCCACTGATTTTTTAAAAAGAAACAAAGGCAATACAATTAAAATATAGTTTTTTTGACAAACGATGCTTGGACAACTGACCATCCTATGTGGAAAACAGAAAAAAGAATCTGGGCCGGGCACAGTGGCTCATGCCTGTAATCCCAGCACTTTGGGAGACTGAGGGAGGAGGATTGCTTGAGTCCAGGGGTTCAAGACGAGCCAAGGTAACATAGCAGGACCTTGCCTTTACAAAAAATTAACCAGACATGCTGGCACATGCCTGCAGTCCCTGCTACTTGAGAGGCGAGCAGATCATCTAAACCCAGGAGGTCAAGACTACGGTGAGCCATTATCATACCATTGCACTCCAACCTGGGCAACAGAGTAAGACGTCAACTCAAATTTAAAAAAAAAAAAATCTAGACATGGCTTTCACACTATCATGCATATACAACAAAACTCAAAAATGAATTGTAAACTTAAATATATAATACAAAACTATGAAACTCCTAGAATAACATAGAAGAAGATCTAGATAACTGGTGATAAGCTAGATGAAATTAGTGATGTTTTCTAATTCAAAGACTTCGTCCATAAACAAAAATTGGTAAGTTGACTTTATCAAAATTTATTACTTCTGCAAAAGAAAATGTCAGGAAGATGGAAAAAAAGGCTCAAACTTAGAGAAAATATTTGCAAAAATACACATACATATATTTGATAAAAGGCTGTTATCCTCAATAGCAAAGAATGCTTAAAATTCAACAATAAGAAAATAAACAACCCAGTTAAAAAGTAAACATAACATCCAAGCAGACCCACCAAAGATGACATATATAGGACAATAATCATACAAAAAGATGCTTAACATCATATGTCGCTGGGGAATTGCAAATTAAAACAACGTGATCACAGCATACCTATTAAATTGGGCAAAATTCAAAAACATGGCAACAACCAAATGCTGGCAAAAATGTGAAACAGCATAAACTCTCATTTACTGCTGATGGGAAAGCAAAATTTTACAGCCACTTTGGAAGACCAGAAGTTTCTTACAAAACTAAAAATAGTCTTACCATAAGATCCAGCAGTCATCCTTTTCGGTATTTCCTTGAATTCGTAGAAAAAATATGTCTGCACAAACAACTGCATACAAATGTTTATAATAGCTTTATTAATAATTACCAACCAAGCTATCTTAGAAGCTATCTTAGAAGCAACCAAGCTATCTTTTAATAGGTGAATGAATTTTTTAAAACTGTGCTACTTTCATACAATGGAATATTATTCAGCATCTAAAATAGCTATCAAGGTACAAGAAGACATAGAAAAATCTTAAATGCATTTTACCAAGTTAAAAAAAATCAATCCAAAAGGTTATATTATATGATTCCAAACATATAACAATATGGAAGCGGCAAAACTATGGAAATAGTAAAAAGATCAATGACTCCTAGGGTGGAGATGAGGGAGGGATAAGTAAAAAGAGCACAAAGCATTTTTAGGGCATTGAAACTATTAGGCATGGTGCTATAATGGTAGAAACGTCATCATACCTTTGTAAAACCTATAAAATGTAGAAATTCAAGAAAGAACACCAGTGGAAACTATCGACTTTAGGTGGTAACAATCAATGTGTCGGTGTAGGTTTATTGTAAAGAAAAAAAAATGTACCACTATGGTGTGGGATGTTGACAGTGAGGATGACTATGTGTGTGAATAGGGGAGAAGACATGAAGGGAGTCTCTGTACTTTTTGCTGTGTTACTGTGAACCTACACTTTCTCTAAAAAATAGTCTTTTTTAAAAAATCAGATATGCATATTTGCATGGATCTCTTTCTAAGTTTTCTATTCTCTTTTATTGATCTATGGGTTTATCTCTCCACTAATATCACACTATCTTGATAACTGAAGCCATATAATATGACCTAATATTAAATAGAGTGTCTTATATCCTTTTCTTCCCTTTTTCCAAATGTTTTGGCTAGTCTAGAGTCTGTGGCTTTCCAAATAACTTTTAGAATAAGCTTCTGTATGTGTACAAAGAACATTGTTGAGATATTGACAGAAATTGCATTAAACCAATAGATCACCTTGGGTCTTTAATGGTTGAGCCTCCAATCCATAAGCATGGTATGTCTCTTCATTATTTAAATAGCATTAGATTTGTTTTATCAACATTATTAATTTTCAGCATACATATTCTTTACCTATTTGATTAACTGTATGCTTTTGAGTGACTTAAAATGACATTTAATTTTTTTAGTGTTTTTAATTTCAGCTTCTGAATGTTCATTTTTAGTATATATAAATGTAATTGATTTTTGTTTTGATTTTATATTCTGCAAGCTTGCTGAACTCACTCATTAGTTATAGGAGGTGTTGTTGTTGTCGTTGTTATTGTTGCTTTTGTAGATTCCCTGGTATTTTCTACGTAGATAATCATATCATCTTCAAAAAATAATGGTTATATTTTTTCCTTTCCTATCTGTATGACTTTTTTTTAAATTTTACCTTATTGCAGTGGCTAGAACTCCAGTACTATGTTAAATAAGACATCCTTGCCTTATTCCCAGTCTTAGGAAGAAAGCATTTAGTCTTGTATCATTAAACATGATGTTAGCTATAGGTTTTTGTGCAGATGCTCATATCAAGCTGGGGTATTTCCCCTTATCAAAACGTACTAAGTGCTTTATATTGTAAATTTTTTGTACCAATTAGTAGGAATCATTTGATTGTTTTTCATTAGCTTTTTGATACGGTAGAGTACATTGGTTAAATTTTTTAATGTTCAATCACCTTTTTGTACTGAAAATAAAATTCACTTGGTCATGGTACATAATCCTTTTTATGGATCATGAGACTGGGTTTGCTAATATATTGTTGGGACATTTTAAGTCTAAAATCATGAGACACTAATCTGTAGTTTTCTTTTTTCATATTGTTTTTGGTTTTTATATCAGAGTAATACTGGCTTCATAAAATAAAGTAGAAAGTATTTTCTCTTCTCTAGGACAGATTGTGTAAAATTCGTGTTAATTTTTCTCTAAATGTTTGGTATTATTCTTTAATGAAGTCATTTTGGTCTTGAGATTTTTCATGAAATCTCTTTAATTATTAATTCTCAATTAATAATTATTAATTAATTTAATATTTTGGCTATTAGATTACCTATTTCTTCTTTGAGTTTTGATACTGTCTGACTTTTGAGGAATTTGTCTATTTCTCTTAGTTGTTGAATTTATTAGCATAAAGTTGTTCATAGTATTTTCGAATACTATGAGCATTGTATTGGCTTGGGATCTGTCATGATATCCTCTATTTCATTCCTGATATTGATGATATCTTCTCACTTTTTATTTTTATTCATATTGCTAAAAATTTATTGACTTTTTTGAAGAATCAGCTTTTGGTTTTATTGATTTTGTGTATTGCTTTCTACTTGAAATTTTAGTGGTTCCTGCTCTAAACTGTGTTATTGTTGTTGTTGTTGTTGCTGTTATTTTTGAGTCAGGGTCTCACTCTATCACCCAGACTCGAGTATAGTGGCATGATCATGATGATCACAGCTCACAGCAGCCTCAACCTGAGCTCAGGCGATCCTTCTATATCAGCATCCCAATTTGATAGGACTACAGGCAGGCGCCACCACAACCAGCTAGATTTTTTTCTATTTTTTGTAGGGACGAGATTTTGCTGTGTTGCTAGGCTAGTTTCGAATTCCTGGGATCAAGCAATCTGCCTGCCTCTGCCTCCCAAAATGCTGGGGTTACAAGTGTGAGCAACCACACCTGACCTGTAATCTTTATTATTTTTCTTCCTTCTGCTTGCTTTGGATTTATTTTGCCTTTCTTTTTCCACTCACTTGAGATGGGAATTTAGATTATCAATTTGAAATCTTTCATCGTATGCAGGAACAAGTTAACGCAGAAGGCCTGAGCTGCTCAAACTTTGCACATTCTCAAGAAAGTCCTGTTTTGTGAGGGGGCCTTAGTTCCTGGGAATTGAGATCTTGGAATGTTCTACTTACTAAGAACGATTTAAACACCTGGGATCTTGAAACAAATTATTCTAGTTTTTCTAGATAATTTATGCAAACAGTGGGATTTATGATGAACAACCGCCTTCCTGTGGGACCTGAAGCTTCAGTAACTACAGTTAGTCATACAGATACTATATGCCTATGTAACCGACCCACAATACAAACTTTGTATTCCTAGGCTTAGGCAAGTTTCCTTAGTAGACATTTTGCACGTGTCACAATTTATTCCTAAATGAATTAAGTATCCTTAAATCCTTAATCCTAAAGGAATTAAGTGTATAACTCCACTAGAATATTCTTTGACGCTTGTGTCTTGTTTTCTCCAGACTTTGCTCCATATATCTTTTTCTTTCAGTTATTTTGCGTGGGACTCCTTCACTGTAATAAACCATAATGATGAGAATAATAACTAGTAAGTCCTAAAAGTTCTTCTAATAATTCACCAAACTAAGAAACGTCTTGAAAACCTCCAAAATATCTTGCTTCTAGTGTAAGTTCTTGGTGCTATAAATTTTTCTCTAGGAATTGTTTTAGATGCATTCCATATAGTTTGGTACATTGTATTTTCAATTTATTTTGGTTCTATTTTTAATTTCCATTGAAATTTCCTTCTCAGCCAACAGTTCTTAGAAGTGTGTTACTTAATTTCCACGTATTTAGAGATTTTTCTTAGACTTCCTGTGTGAAGTCTACATGAATTGTGTGGTTCATATCTTTTATATACTTTCTGATTTTCTGTATAGAAGTTTGATCAGTTGCTGAGAAGGGATGTTGAAGTACTGAATTATAATTGTAGATTTAATTCTCCTTGCAGCTATTCATTTTTGCTCTATGTGTTTTGAGGCTCTGTCATTTAGCGTATGCACATGTCTTTCTAGTGGATCTTTTTAATATTAGATAAAATAACTTTTTCTCTAGGAATTTTCTTTGCTCTGAATTCTACTTTATTAGTTATAAATATACTCACTCCCACTTTTGTACTTAATGTTTGCTTAGCAAATTTTTTCCCTCTTATTTTCAGCCTACCTATATCATTGAATTTGAAGTGAATTTCTTATAAACAGTATATAGTTGGTTGCCATTTTTTTGTTGCCAATCTCTGTCTTTGATTGGTGTAGACAATTTACATTTAAGATAATTATTGATATGTTGGTACTTAAGCTTGCCATTTTCTGCTTATGTCCTCTGTTTCTTGTTCCCCTGTTTCTCTTTTCTTGCCTTCCTACAGGTTACACGAACATTTCTTATTACTCCATTTTAATTTACTCAGTGTTTTTTAGAGTGTTTCTGTGTATAGCTTTGGTTGTGGTTTGGGGGGTATTACAACATGCATATGTGACTTATCACATTCGATTGTTATCAACATTTCAGGCACAGAAACATCCCTTCAGTTTAGGCCCTTTTGCCTTCTCCACTTTAAAATATTATTGTCCCGAGTGTCACATGGCATAAGAGTTTTTTCAATCATAAATTAAAATTCATAAAACAAATGAGGGGAAGGATAATCTGTTGAATGTACTCATATTTGTGCTGTTTTTGTTGTTCCTTCTTTCTTCCTAATACTCTAAAATTTTTAAAAATCATTTCCTTTCTGACTGAAGACCATTCTCTAGCCAATATTTAAAGTTAGGTCTGCCAACAATAAATTATTCTAGTTTTATTTTACCAGAGAAGGACCTTATTTCCTACTCATTTCCAAATGCTAGTTTCACTGGATGAAGAACATGCAGTTGAGAGATATTTCTTATATCATCTGAAAAGAATTATTTGACCTCTATGGGTTAAGATGAGAAATCTATTGTCATTCCAATTAGTATTTCCCTATGAGCAATATATTATATCTCTCTTGGTTGCTTTCAAGATTCTTCTCTGTCTTTACTTTTCAGAAGTTCAATTATGACATGTCTTTCAGGAATTTGTCCTGTTTGGTTTACTCAGCTTTCTGAATCTGTAGGTTCATATATATATATATATATATATATATATATTATTTTTTATTTTTTTTATTTTTTTTGCCAAATTTGGAAAGTTTTCAGTCAATACTTCAAGTATTCTTTCAACCTCATTCTCCTTTTTCTCTCCTTTTGAAACTCTGATAATATGAATGTTGGCTCTGTTGTTATTGTTCTGCAGATGCCAGATCTCTAAGCCTTTGTTTTTTGTTTGTTTGCTTTTCATTCTGTTTTCTCCCTGTTGTTCACACAATGAATTCTATCAATCTAACCTCAAGTTCACCGATTCCATTCTCTATAACTTCTCTGCTATTATTAAGCTTATCCAATAAGTCTTTTTTCATATAAGTTTTATTACAGTATATTTTTTAAATGTTCTATTATTATTGTTAATGTCTTATTGTGCCTAATTTATAAATTAAACTTTATCATAGGTTTGTATGTATAGGCAATAAATATATAAAATTCAGTAAGTTCTTGACTTCTAATATTCTATTTTTCTGTTGTGTAATTTCCATTTGGGTCTTTTTTGCAAATTCTATTTCTTTGCTGAGGTTTTCTAGTTTTTTTTATTTGTTTCAAGGGAATTTGTAATTGATTGCTGAATCATTCCTATGTGACTGCTTTAAAATCCTGACAGATAATTCCAATATCTGATTCTTCTCAGTGTTTTTGTGATTGTTTTGTCTCATTCAAGTTGTGATTTTTTAAATTCTTTGTATGACAAGTGATTTGTTATTATATCCTTGACATTTTGTCTATTATGCTAGGAGAATCTAGATCCTATTTTAATCTTTTTTATTTTACCACTCTATTTAGATTTAGCATGCAGGTAGCTTCTGGCCTACTTTTTTTGAGTTGTGATTTCAATGTCAATGTAATTTTCAGAGTCTTTGCAGTAATATTTTTTGTCTGTTTGGTTTATATGAGGCTACCAGCCAGGTCTCCTACTAGTCCCTACTGGTGTTGCCTGAGACAGGAGAAGGATTTTACCAACCTGGCCACTAAATGTCTTTTGGTGGGAGAGAGGAGTCTCAAGTCTGTGGGCATAGAGAGGTTCTGCTGGCCAGATACTTGTTGTGGGATTCCCTCTGTCTGTGGATTATAGATTCCCCCTATCAGTGCTCCCTGGTTCCCTCAATGTCTTTGTTGGGAGACAAGAATCTCAAGCTTTATAGTGAAAGAAACTTTTCAGGACAGCCTTCTTCTTTTGTCTCAGTCCTTCTTGCTGGCCTCATACAAATACCCTGGTATATCTGAGTAGAAGAGGAAATATTCAAGTTCAGCAAGGAAGACGAACACTTCCCTAGCTGCTTTTTTTTTTTTTTTTTTTTCCTAGAAGAGCTCCAGGTCAATCTCCCTTGCTGGTAGTGCCCAGCTTACCTGATGTTTTCAGGGGAGAAATAAACCTACCTGAACCCTTCTGTCATTAGGTTGAGGGTCAGAAAATTCTGGGTCTGGGTCTTAGTTTTCTGTTTGGTAGGAAAATACAGGTATCTTGCCACTTTTCCAGCCTGAGTTTTGAACTAGTTTGCCACCTTCTTACTACATTTTAGAGCTCTTCTTTTGGCTGCTTACATTATCGGGTTTGTATCTGGGCTTAGCAGGAAGAGAGAGTCTATACCATCTTGCTCAGATATCATTCTCTTTTTACTAATGGGTCAGATTTAACCTTAGCTGTTCTTTTTTCTTATAGAACTTTTCTGAAGGCAACAAGAAATAGCCAGTAGACTCTCTAACATCATGAAACCTTTACATACTTCCTAAAAGAGTAAAGGTGCCCTCTCTGCCTTTCATCCAGCTTAGCTAAGTCTACATTTTGTGGTTGATCACTCATTTCCTGGATCAATTCCAATATTGCTTAGAATCATTGACTGTAAGCAAAATTAACTGACTGAAATAAAAAAGAGATCTTATTGTATTGAGATGGGGTCACTCACAGACTTAAAGGGGGATAGTTTAAATAGGAAATCACAAAAATCTCAGGAATATCCCAAGAACCCCATCACTCTTGCTTCTAAAATGTATGGATGGGGAACTTATTTTCATCTTAACAGGTCACACTGTTAAGACTCACATTATTAGAAGAAAGGGCCTCTTTGCCTATGTGTGTGAAAGACTCCGTTTTTGGCCAAAGGATTAATAGCCTTTATACAACTGCACATGAAGAAGGAGAGATATCTCCCCAAAAGAATTTTCAGGGTTCCATAAGACCCTAGTATGTACTAATTCTCTAATCTATAGTCTTATTTTTATCTATTCCACCACTACTCTAAATAATCCCTTCATATTTTTATACATAAAATAATAGTCTTTCAACTGACTGTACTTGTCAAGATTTTTTTTGCATTGCAAATGATTTAAAAATTAAAACTCAAACTAGCACATGCATGCAATGAAAAGCATTAGCTTACATAACTAGAAGTTCAAATAAAAAACTTCAGCTACAGCTGGATCTGGGAGTTTAAACGATGTCACTGGGACTCAGCCTCTCCTCTCCAACTCTCACTGTTCCTTGACTCTTCTTCAATCTGTAAAATCATATTTGGCTCCCATCACAACTCCTTGTCACAAGATTCTCCATATCCTGGTATTCTTTAGCCTCATCTCTTGGATTTTGTGTCTCTGGCTTCAAATTCTGACAACCCAGACTCTTATAGTCCCCAAAGTTGCTGAGACTGGAACATTTCGTTCACCTTACTCTCTTCAGCTCTAACTCCTCTGACCTTCTCCTTTGCCTGAAGCTGGAATAGTCTCTTCCTCAATGAAATTTGTTAAATTATTAGTTATTCTGCTTACAATTTACAAAAATGTCCTAATTTGCCCTTATGTATTGTTCTAAGAATACCATGACAATAATAGCTAATGTGTAAGAACATTACCTTTGGAGCCAGACTATCATGGTTTGAGTCTCAGCTATACATAACTACTGGTTATGGCCAAGGGTTGTGGCTCATGCCTGTAATTCCAGCACTTTGGGAGGCCGAAGCAGGAGGATCAATTGAACCTAGGAGTTCAAGACCAGCCTGGGAAACATAACAAGAACTCATCTCTACAAAAAGTCAAAAATTAGTCAGGCATGGCGGCACACACCTGTAGTCCCAGCCACTCAGAAGGCTGAGGTGGAAGGATCACCTGATCCAGGAGGTCAAGGCTGTGGTGAGCTGTGAGTGCACCACTGCACACCAGTCTGGGCAACAGAGTGAGACTCTGACTCAAAAGTGAATAAATAAAAATTTAAAATAACTATGGGTTATATAATGCAAATTACTTAACTTCTCTATGCCTCAATTTCCCTATGTGTAAAACTGAAAAGGAAAATTGATTACCTCACAGACTTTTTCTAAGTATTTATTGTTGATGTTGTTGTTGTTTTGAGTTGGAGACTCACTCCGTTGCCCAGGCTGGAGTGCAGTGGCACACTCATGGCCACCCCATTGTCAACCTGCCGAGCTCCAGTGATCCTTCCACTTCAGCCTTCCAAGTAGCTGGAACTACAGGCACGCGCTACCATGCCCAGCTAATTTTTTATTTATTGTAGAGACGAGGTCTCTCCAAGTTGCCCAGGCTGGTCTTGAACCCGCAGGCTCAGGCAATCCACTCGCCTTGGCCTCCCAAAGTGCTGGGAATACAGGCTGAGCCACCAAGCCTAGCCCAAACTATTTAATTTAGTTAATCAGTGTGAAGTACTTATAACTGTGCCTGGCCCATAGAAAGTGCTCGGTAAATATTAGTTATTCTTACTGTCTTAATTAGACACTTGAGACTATTTCATGTAATTCTCACAACAATCCTGTGAATTAGATAATATTACTATCTATATTTTGAACATCAGGAAACTGAGACTTGAAAAGATTGAATAAGATTGCCTAAAATCACAAAGCTAGCAAGTGATGGAGCCAAAACAGTTACATCTCTGCCCTGGGACACCCTAATGATGACTGGAGCCTCAGTGCTAGTGCTCAGAGGGGCAGAACTAGATATGCTAACAGAAAGAACACCTTCTAAACTAGACTTCCTCGTTCAGAGTTTGCTTGTGAACTGATTTCTGTGCATGTGGGACTTTCTCAATGCTTCTAAGAGTGCCTAATAGCTAATATATTTTGAGGTCCATTTCATCAATTCGGCCTGAGCATAAATCACCCATCTCTTTTCCAGCATCAAGGATAAAGCCTGAGTGTGTATTTTAAGTACAGCTGTTATAAGTTAGTCACATACTTGGTAATCACCTCTGCAGACAAGGAAGCAGCAGCTTTAAAAAACAATCATTAAGAATTATCTTTTAGTGGCTCAGTCTGTAATTATAGCACTTTGGGAGACGGAGACAAGTGGATTGCCTGAGCCTGTGGGTTCGAGACCAGCCCAGACAACTTGGTGAGACTTCGTCTCTACAATAAAAAAATCAAAAATTAACTGGGGATGGTAGCACGCACCTGTAGTTCCAGCTACTTGGAAGGCTGAGACAGAAGGATCGCCAGAGCCCAGCAGGTCGACACTGGGATGGCTGTGAGTGTGCCACTGCACTCTAGCCTCCAACTCAAAAAATAAAAAAATAAAAAAAAATTATCTTTTAAACAATTTCATGATACATGCCTCTTTATTAGCAACCTTTTTCATGGAAACTATATTAATCCTAACAGTGCCTTTACCCTGCTCAATCCATGATCCAATAGCTTGTTTTGAGAGCCCCACAAAGGGCTAGATACAAAATTATAAATATAAAGATAAAAGATAATAATTAGGTTGTTGCCTTGTTATAAACACCAGCTGACTTTTTCACTTTCCACATGACTACTACTGTGTCCATTGAGGCCACACTACATTGTGGAGACTTCCTGTGTCCCAAGATTACACTCCTAATTACAAAGAGTGGAGTCTATTGATAAATCTGCCAGAGATGGCTTTAAAGAGAGCAAGTTATAGTGTGACAGAAAGATCCCAAGGTGCTAGGTTAAAGTCTTGGTTCTTATATTTAAATTACTTGTCATCTCTGGGGTCTCACTCATGTCCCGAATGGGATATGTGGGTGAGAATAGAATGTAATAGATGATAGCTAAGGCCTCTTCCTTGCTGACAGTCTATGGGTACAACATGCACTCCGTACATAATGGAGAACCCAACCCAAACTGGCTTCAGTTAACATACAGAGGAAGACACTGGAGGTCCAGAAAAAATTCCTGACATACATATATTGTCATGTTAACATACAAAATAACAATATATATATTAGAAAAATGAATTTTGCTTCAAAAATTAGAATAATGCCCTCTTGTCTTCTCTCAGTGGGTCATTTTTCTTCTGGCTTTTTTTTTTCACATTTTTTTGAATTGGAATCTCAGTTCATCGCCAAGGCTGGAGTGCAGTGACATTCTCACAGTCACCCCAGCATCGACCTGCTGGGCTCCAGTGATCTTTTCACCTCAACTTTCCAAGTAGCTGGAACTACAGGTGTGCACTACAATGCCCGGCTAATTTTTTGATTTATTGTAGAGATGAGGTCTTGCCAAGGTTCCCAAGCTATTCTCAAACCTGTGGGCTCAGGCAATCCCCTTACCTCAACCTCCCAAAATGTTAGGATTACAGGCTTAAGCCACCTTGTCCGGTGCTTCTGGTGTTTTATTTAATATTTTTATTTCAGTGAGAAGTTTATTTACATTTATTAACATTGTCTCCCCTGGGCTAGCAGTGAAACATGGAAGAGTGGTTAAAGAACTTTTAGAAAATGTTCAAGTTATATAAAGGAGGCCACAGAATGTGTAGAAAAGCAAGCATGGCTCTGTAAGAAGCAAATTCCTTTGCACGTGCCTTCTTATTATCATCTCTGATGATTTTCTTCTTTTTATTGCCTTATGTCTAGACAAATAAAATTACTAGAAGTTTATAAAATGATTTCCAATCCCCAAATCTTCTTTTTCATGTTACAGCCCAGAGGGGATATTTTCTACTTTAATGATTTAGACCTGAAGAGACAGGGTACCGGCGCAAATGCAAGCACGCACCCTCATGGCTGAAGCATACATCATGTGCAGGCAACACAAACAGTAATAAGCCCAGGGCCTCAAATGCCACTAAATATAAAACATTTTTGGATTCACTCAGTGATTCCCAAGGAAGATTTTCTTACTCAGCCGGCACTATGTTCCCAGCATCTCCCCAATTCTAATGGGCCTTAGAGAGCTTAGAGAAAGCATGATAGATGTGATGTCAAGCCATTAATTTAGCAATGCTTCAAGGGGGAAGCAAGAGTGATTAATTCTTGCACTTTAGAAATTATCCTCTTGTGTTGGGGAGAACCTCAAGATGCAGTTGAAAGCATAGAGTATGAGTGGGAGAAAAAAAATCTTGGACACTTGGGATTGTAAATCATCTTCAACACTCACATGGTGTTGATGCTTTCCAAAGGTTCAGTTGTCATTTTGATTAGTAGCATGAGACAGCATGGTCCCAAAGGAGTAGATGTGAGCAAAAGTAAAAACCAAAAACCCCACCCTGCTCCGGGACTGTGTATTCAAGCTGTTTGTCAGCACCGAGAGAGCGTTTCAACCACTCCAGTTAACATTATCTAAGCTCCCACCATCTTCAAAAATCCATTACAAGTCCCCGTCATCGGGAGTCCAACATGATTCTTGACCTCAAGGAACTTGTCACTCAGCATGGGAATTAGCACCTGCATATAAATTATTATGATTCAGAGGAAAATGGTGTAATCACAGAGACAGGGATTACTCCAACCAGGAAGAGTCTTAAAGTTCTTTTCATTCATTTACTCAACATTTATTGAGGTCTATTTATTGGGTCCTTCGTACAATTTGGAAGGAATCACACACAAATGAGGGAGAGAACAAAACAACAAGAATACCTCAGAGAATAAATAATAGAAGTAGGCAAGAACTACTCTGAGAGCCAGTATGAGGAGAAAAAGTGACAGTGGAGAAGCCCTCACAAGAAAGTTGACATTGAAGCAGAGTAAGAACAGACAAGAGGAAAGGGAGGGGAACGCCATTACAAGCAAAGAAAACTGCACCTACAAAGGTGGGAGGCTTGAAGATCAGAAAAAGCAGAGCAGTAAGAGAGGTGTTAGAGCCAGATATAACAGGCATAGCATTCCATTCCCTATGGCTGAAAGAGTGGCATGTGGGACAATGTCAGGACTCTATACATATCCACTGGGATCTCATTCCCAATTTAATGAGCACCAACTTTGGGTGAAATTCTACTTCTGACAACCAGCATCTGCCATCTTTTTGGGAAGACTGTTCTCAACTGGCCAGAACCTATTTGCCTGCACAAGCAAGAATCAGAAGCGCCTGGTACTTTACATACCCCCATCCCCACCTCTACCCATGACTGGGAGATGGGGAGTGCTCTTTAACAAAAGGCTGATGGGTGATGACTATATATGCTTTAGCTCACTTTCCCCTCAGTTGGGACCTTGGAAAAGAACCTCCTATTTCTGTAATTTAATTCAGAGCAACTATATAGTGAAATACCAGGTAACATTTATTTTGTTTATTTGGGAAAATATGCAGGAATACCTCATTTTATTATGCTTTTCTGTATTGCACTTTGCAGATAGTGTGTTGCTTACAAATTGAAGGTATGTGACAGCACTGCATTGAGCAAGTCTATCAGCACCGTTTTTCCACTAGCATATGCTCACTTCATGTCTCTATGCCACATTTTTGTAATTGTCACAATATTTCACACTTTTTCATTATTATTAAATCTGTTATGGTGACCTGTGATCAGTGATCTTTAATGTTACTATCACAATTATTTTGGGTGCCACATACTATGCGCATATAAAATTGCAAATTTAACTAATAAATGTTGTGTGAGTTCTGACTGCTCTATCAACTAGTTGTCCCCTGGTTTCCCTTCCTCTCCTCTATAAAACAAAGCAATATTAAAATCAGTATAATGAATAACTCCACAGTGGCCTCTAAATGTTAAAATAAAAGATAGAAACGCACAACTTTTACTTTAAATCAAAGCTGGAAATGACTAAGCTTAGTGAGAAAGGCATGTTGCAAACTGAGATAGGCCTCTTGCCCCAAACAGCAAGTCAAGCTGCAGATGTATAGGAAAAGTACTTGAAGGAAATTAAAAATCCTACTACTGCAAACACCAAAATGATAAGAAAGCCAAACAGACTTATGACTGATATGGAGAAAGTTTGAGTGATCTGGATAGAAGGTCAAAGCAGCCATAACATTCCCATAAGCCAAAGTCTATTCCATAACAGGATGCAATTCTCTTCAATTCTAAGAAGACTGAGAGAGGTGAGGAAGCTGCAGAAGAAAAGTTAAAAGCTAGCAGAGGATGGTTCACAAGGTTTAAGGATAAAGACGCATCTATAACATAAGAGTGCAAGGTGAAGGAAGCAGTAGGTGCTGTTGGAGAAGCTACAACAAGAGAGCCAGAAGAACTAGCTAAGATCACTGATGAAGGTGGCTACACTAAACAACAGATTTTCAAGGTAGAAAAAAACCTGTCTTCTATTTTTTTAAATGTCAGCTAGGAGAGAAGTCAATGCCTATCTTCAAAGTTTCAAAGGACAGGCTGACTTGTTTATGAGGGCCTAATGCAGCTGGCGACTTGTTTTTTTAAATTTTTAACTTTAAAGATGTGGGATTCAATTCAGAATTAGGTATACAAATGTTCATTTTGCAGGTAACCTTGTTGATGAGGTGTACCCGCTCCTTCCCTGGCAGTTTCCCACTACTGCCAATCCATTTCTTATAGTATTACGATAATTGTTCAAGATCTGCTTATGAGTGAAAACATGTTATACTCAGTTCTTTGTTTCTGTGATTGATCATTCAGTATTATATACTCTAAGTCTATCCAAGTTGCTGTGAAGTTCATAATTTTTGTCCTTTATGGCTGTCTAATATTCCATCGTGTATATGTACCACATTTTTTTTATCCAGCCCTCTTTCAATGGGCAGCATGGTTGGGTCCATGTTTTTGCTATTGTGACTAATGCTTCAATAATCATTCATGTGCAGATATCTTTTTCATAGAATGATTTGAGTTCCTCAGGGTATATTCCCTAGGGGGATTGCAGGGTCATATGAAAGGTCGATTTTTAGATCTTTTAGGAATTTCCAAACTGCTTTTCACAGAGGTTGTACTAGTGTACACTCCCACCAACAATGTAGAAATGTTCCCTTTTCCCCATCCTCTCCAACATTTGTTGTTTTTTGAGTTATTGATGATGGTCATCCTGACTGGAGTTAGGCAATATCTCAGTGTGATTTTAATTTGCATTTCTTTGGTGACTAGTGAGGCTAAGTATTTTTTCATGTATCTGTTAGCTGCTTGTATGTCTTCTTTTGAGAAGTGCCTATTCATATCTTTTGCTCACATTGTTTTTTTTCTTTTTGGCACATTTGAGTTCCTTGTAGATCCTAGATGTTAGGGCTTTGTCAGATATATAGTTGGCAAATATTTTTTCCCAGACCGTGGGCTCTCTCCCCACTCTCTTGATGGTTTCTTTGGCTTTGCACAAGCTTGTTGGTTTGATGAGGTTCCACTTGTCTATCTTACCTCTTATGGCATGGGCACTTGGCCAGTGCTCACTTATCTGTCTGAAAATCCTAGGGCCCTTAGAAATTATGCTAAATCTACTCTGCCTGTGCTCTATAAATAGAACAACAAAGTCTGTATGGTAGCACTACTTTTTATAGCATGATTTACTGAATAGTTTAAGCCCACTTTTGAGACCTACTACTCAGAAGGAAAAAAAAAGATTCCTTTTGAAATATGACTGGACACTGGCAATGCAGCTCGTCACCCTAGAATTCTGATGGAGAGGTACAAGAAGTTAATGTTGTTTCCATGCCTGTTAACAAAACATCCACTATACAGCCCCATGGATCAAGGAGTACTTTTGACTTTTTAGTCTTTTTTTAAAAGAAATACATTTCATAAAGCTATAGCTGCCATAAATAAGAATTCTTCTGATGGATCTGGGTAAAGCAAATTGAAAAGGATTCACCATTTTAGATTAGATGCCTGCCATGAAGAACAATTCATGAGTCATGGGAGGAGATCAAGATATCAATCTTAACAGGAATTTAGAAGAAGTTGCTTCCAATACTCATGGATAACTTTGAAGTGTTCCAGACTTCAGTTTAGATGTGCTGGAAATAGCAAGAGAACTTGAATTAGAAGTGGAGCCTGATGTCATAACTGAGTTAGTGCAATCTCTTCATCAAACTAGAATAGATGAGGAGTTGCTTCTTATGGAGGAGTAAATAAAATGGTTTCTGGAGATGGAATCTACTCCTGGTGAAGATGCTGTGTACTTTGTTGAAATGTCATCAAAGAATTAAAATAGTACATGCACTTAGTGGCTATAACAGCAGCAGGGTTTCAGAGTAGTGACTCCAATTCTGAAAGAATACTTTGAGTATAATGCTATCAGACAGCATTGCATGCTACAGATAAATCTTTGATGAAAAGGAGAGTCAACTGATGCATTAAACATTATTATTATCTTATTTTAAGAAACTGCCACAACCACCTCAACCTTCAGCAGCCACCACCCTGATCAGTCAGCAACCTTCCACCTGGAAGCAAAACTCTCCACCAGCGAAAAAATCATGACTCACCAAAGGCTCAGATGACACTAGCATGTTTTAGCAACAAAGAATTTTTAATTAAGGTATGTACATGTTTAAAGATATCATGCTATTACATACTTAATAAACTATAGTATACTATAAGCATACCTTTTATATGCACTAGGAAAATTAAAAAGTTGTATGACTCACTTTATTGCAATATTACTTTATTGTAGTGCTTTGGAAGTACATGCAAAATATCCCTGAGCTATGCCTGTATATATTTTTAAAATAATAAAAATTGTGTGTGTGTGTGTGTGTGTGTGTGTGTGTGTGTGTGTGTGTGTGTGTCTTGGTAATACATGTATTAAATGTCTTCCTTTGGTATCAATTTTGTAGCATCTTTCTCTCTCTACTTGACCTTGACAGAAAAAGCCATAGCTGTATTTCAGAAAAAAAGTAAAGCTGCCCGGATTCCAGAACCTTTCTGTGCCTTAAACAGGGGTTTTTCTGGTTCCAAAATTTTGCCTCTTCCCCGCTGTTTTTTTTAGTCAGTTTTTGGTGGTGGTAGTCTGAGATGGTTGGGGGAGAATGCAATTGAAAGAGTTGATAATAGCCATAAAATAAAAGTTGTCTCTCTGGGCAATTTCCACTATATGAAAAACATAATGGAAAATATCTTTAATCTTAAAACTTTTTAATAAGAACCCAGTAAATATTTTGGAGATGCCTCAAAAACCCTGTTGTGCTGTTTCTGTTACACAATCTTTGAACTTTCCCTGGTTTGTTCAATGAATCATTCCCCTTTCACTGTGTTTCCCTGCTAGGTTTTGACTTAAAGAATTCCCTGCATAAGTATTTCCCACTATTTAGGCCAGAAAAATTTTCCTAGATACTGCCGAGAGAAATGGCTCTTAGCCTGTCTCATATATTTAATCATTGGATCTTTGCAACCATCCTGAGACGCAGATCTGATTATCAGCCTTATGGAATAGCCTTTGTGGTCTCTGGTTCCACATAGACTGGGTGTTCTGCAGCACCTAAGGGGGCAGAAGGCTTATCAGTGACCTCTGCCCACCGGCCAATGAACCCTAATATTAAAACCTCCTGTCCATTGTTTATAATAGCAAGAACATGGAACCAACCACACTGCCCATCAAAAAAGAACTAGATTTTTAAAAATGTGGTACATATACATGATGGAATATTATGCAGCCATAAAGAAGAACAAAATCATGAACTTCACAGCAACCTGGAAGGACACAGAGTCTATAATACTGAGTGACCTTTCACAGAAACAAAGAACTGAGTATCATATGTTCTCACTCATAAGTGGACCTTGAACAACTATCATAATACTATAAGAAAAGGATTGGCAGTGGTGGGAATCTGCCTGGGGAAGAGGGGACACACCTCATCACCAAGGGTACCTGTAAATTGAACATTTGTATGCCTAACCCCGAATTTCACCTCACATCTTTAAAATAAAAAATTAAAAGTTAAAAATTAAAAATTAAAAAAATAAGTCCTCCTGTCATTGACTTAGACATTTACTGTACACAGGAAGAACCATTAGTCCCCAACCAAAATTCAACTGGGCTTTTCCTCAGCTTCCCCAACTTCCTGCTTTCTACACGCTGCCTCTTATCTAGAACCTCAGAAGTCTGTTGAGCACTTGCAGTTTCATTTCCAGGAGCCAATCCCCCTTACTGAGGCCTTGCACTCTGGATTCTGCCTCTTCCTTGACTTGAAACAGCACCTCCCTGCTGCTGGTTTTCCCTACTCTTCTCCACCCTCTTACTTGGCCTTTCTTTCCTGGCGCCAGCTCCTGCCTAAGCTGGTTGTGGATATCAGGCCCTTGAAGGTAGGTCATAGCCTGCCCAAATGCCAAATCTCTGCAATAGGTAAACTTCCTTGGCCTCCAACTCAGTCAGTCCCAGACCTGTTCTCTTCATTCCAGGTTCTGTTGCTCTGATCCAAGTATACCCAAGAGCACAATATTGTCCCAGTTATAACATAAATAACTTTTTTATTTTGTGGATATATACACCAGGAAAAATACATAATATTGATAGCAATGATAATGATTCAAATAGCTACAGTTTAGCAGATTGTTATTCTGCACTGGCTTATAGTCCATACTATACCGATATTTTCCATATTACAGATTAAGAAGGTGAGGTTTAGGGAGATCAAATAGCCTGATCCAGCTTCACTATTAATAAGCTACAGAGTCAAAATTGAATCCAAACATCTAAATCCAATAGCTGTCACCTATTCTACTTGCATTAAATCACAAAATGTATAAATCCTGGTCTTATTTAGAAGCATATATTTTGAGATTTATAGTTTTCTTTTCCACTAGTCTTGGATAGCAATAATATAAGTCATTCGCCCATGTAGATGAAATAGAAAATTGGACTTGTACATACGTGAATATACCACAATTGTTGCAATAGAATGCTATGCAGTTAGTGATTAGATTGTATTAATGCTGAAAATTTTTTAAAAATTGTTTGTTTAGGCAGTCCTTTCGTGTGTTTAGGACTTAAATATCATGTTTGCCATTCAGAATGTTCATCTTAATATAATGTTTTAAAATATATATGTGGACATTGATTAAAAATAGACCTTAACCAATGAAGGGCACAGTTAAATAAATTCTCTAAGAGTACATTTCTGCTTATGCTAGATAAATTAGATCTTCCAGGGTAGCAGTTTTATTTGGTCACTTTCCAGGAATATTAATGAATACTCTGATCGCCTGAAAGAGTTCATTTTCTTCAACTGGAAGGAGTATACAAAAAGCAAATTACACTTTGACATAAAATCTAATATTATGGCCCTTTCATATTATACTGTTATTATAGGTTGAAGTGAATTAGCTTTAATCCTTTGCTCTGATCATATCATTTCCCTTCTTAAAAGCATTCGGTAGCTACCCATTTTTTATAAAAGCCCAAAAATTCTGTAATCAAGTGTGTCCCCAAGAAGACACTACACTGACATTTTTAGACTTCCTTCTTCCAGACTTCACATATCATAGGCAATTGATCTTTTTTATACTCAGTACTTCCTCACTGCCTTTACTTATGCTCTTCTTAACCTGGCTGTTCCCTTTCTACTCTTTTCTATCCTTATATTTGAGAAACACAACTGTCCATCAAAGCTCAGCTCAAATTATTTCTTTTCATGAAGCCTCATCCAATCTCTTTAGCTCTGAAGTCCCTGTGCTACTTGACTCATCTCTTTCTTATAGCACAGATCATAATTTTCCTTGAATTTATTTATTTAAGTAAATACCTTCTTTCCTTCTCCCTCCCTCTCTTTCTCCCTCTCTCCCTTCCTTCCCCCTTCCTCCCCCGCATCCCTCCTATTAATTCTTTGAGAAGACAAACTGATTTAAGAGAACATTATTCATTTTTTAACATTTACTGAATATCTACCTTGTGCCTACTACAGTAAGAGACACAGACACCAGTAAAACATTAATATTGGATCACTAGATAGAAAAATGAGACATGAGAAACATCAAGTTTCTTATCTTAGTCCCCCTACTAGTTATTACTCAAATGCTGTTAGATAGTACTCATCATTCATAGACCTCAGCCTTTCCAGAGAACCAGCTTTCTTCTCTGGGAATGAAAGTCACTTCTCTTAATGACATCCTTGTGGAAACTTTTGGCTCCAATCGGTAGCCATCTTTGGATCACAACCTAACTACTAGTTTTAAAGAGTGATTCAATCACTAGCCCCAAGTAGAAATGCCAATGTCACTGTGCTCTCCTCCAATTTAAAAGAGTGGGTGTCATAGAATCCCAGGGCCATTGCAGTGCCTAAATTAAGGTGGTGAATGGCATGCTGTCAATATACACAAGCTAGTCCCTGGAGGCAGTTGTCACCCAAAAAACTGAAAGAGAGTTAAGCAAAGGATTGGCTTTGAGACAGTTTGCTTCTGAGTAAATCAACAAATTGTTCTTCCACCAGCGGTGAAAATATGAAAAATAAAGAGAACACTTAATGTCACAGAAGGTCAAATCCCGTAAAGGGCCTTGTTATTTTCATGGATGGAAAAACTGAGGTTCCGAAAGAAATTTCTTGCACAAGCTTACAAAGGAAGTCAGTCAAAGTATTGGAAGCCTTTCCACAAACCAACACTCTTAATTCCAAGTCTCAGTGTCTTTGAAGTACCCTTTCAGTCTGCACGATTTGGTTCATATCCCATCATATTGTTCCCCAAAAGAAAGAATTTTATTTTTATTAAAACTCAGACATCATTAGGTCCTATGTTCAAGTCAGTATTTGTGTTTCAGATTTATCTTATCTCTTGTTTTGGATTTAATGTGTATATAGTTTTTCCTCTATTTTCTGAACAGGACCCATTTAATTGTGAACTTGAGAAGCCAGGTAAGGCCTGGTGCAGTGGCTCACAGCTGTGATCACAGGACTTTGTGGGGGCAGGCAGGGTGAGAGGATTGCTTAAGCTCAAAAGTTTGAGACCAACCTAGGCAACACAGTGAGACCTCATCTCCACGAAAAATCAAAAAATTAGCTGAGCGTGGTGATGTGCACCTATAGTCTCAGCTTCTCAGGAGGTTGAGATAGAAAGATCACCTGAGCCCAAAAGTTTGAGGCTGCAATGAACTATGATCACTATATTCCAGCTTGGGCATTAGAGTAAGACTCTGACTCAGAAAAAAAAAAAAAAAAGTAGAAAGGCCTTACAGTCAGCAGATGCCACAGTATTCTCTTTTGCTTTACAAAATATCTGGAAAGCAAGCAATGGATTAACACATGGTCAGTGTCTCTGGTCACAAGTGATGACAGGAACCAGGCCTACACCAGCATGTTCAGCTGCCTCTTTTATGTAGGTCTTTGGCCTAAGACTGGTTTTCATTGCCAGCTCTTCCCATGAGCTACCGTGTAGCCTCCAGCATGTAACTTTTCTCCTCCATGGACCTCCATTCCTCATTTGTAAAGCAAGATTCCTGCAGCCTTAGCAGATTTCAGGTTATGATACAATGCTCTATTTCAATGCCTAAACAAACTGTCTTGAGATCCTTTTGTGGTTCATGCGTGTGATGACTGGATAGTCTCGTGAATGTGCGAGATGTGCCACCCTCAAACCTTGTTATAATTTCAGCACATTACCCATCTGACAATGAAGGAGCGAAGGGAGGAAGGAAGGAAGGAAATTGTCTTGCTTTCTTTTTTATAGTATACTTTTCTTCTAGCAACTGAGATACAGTGTAAAGAAACAGTCAGAAGACTTCAGCTGAGATAGTATGAAGAGACAGACGTCCTGGGCATGGGGGGCCAGCTCAAGACACCTGCTAGCCCACTGATTCACATAACCTCTCCAGGAGTTGATTTGCTCATCTGCAGATAGAACACTTTCCTCCTTGCTCTTCATTCAGAAAGCATTTATTGAAAACCCAAAATGGACCAGGATTGGTGTGAGATTTTTTGAGATGTAACAGATATCTAAGCAATCTATAAATTATGAAATATTTCATAGATAGAAAATAGTGCCAATATTTTTATTCTCCTCTGACTTAAACCTTCTTATATGTCTAGCAGATCTGGATGACCCAAAGGGGGATCAAATATATGCTAAGGTACTAGGAAAATAAAGCTAGTCACAAAAGGTGGAATTGGAAAAGAAATATATTATTGATAGTTCAAAAAAATACAACAAAATTGTCATTATGGGAAAATGTTCATCTTTCCTTGACTTTCTAATACTTATTTTATTGCTTAATTTTTTTTTAATGTTTAAAGATGTGGATATTTTAACTTTCCAGTGATTAAGGCCTCTTAAGGACTTAACCAGCCCTGATATTCAACAGATAAGCCAATTTCCTTCAACATTTGTTTCTAAAGCACACCACTGGTTCAGAAACAAACCTCTAAAGTTGGTATTAACAATCTAGAAGGATCCCAAGGTTGAGTGAAAGGAAGTTGATTTTTATATCAGAACCTAAATTGTTATGTGAGGCTTGGGATTTGCATCTGGTTTTATATTTTACATTCAACCTCCTGAAAAAGTTAACAGTCCTACGGCAACAGGGACTACTCAGAGTGTGAATCTGAGGCCTCTGGGCAAGGCAATTTCAGTATCTACTGCATTTTCCTCCAACCCTTCTCGCATTTGAGAGCTGATCAAAGAGTAAGCTCAGGTTACCCAAAAGAAATTACTCTCTTAAGCCACCAGAGGGCCCTATCACCAGAGAACAGGGCAGAAAATTGCTGGCATCTGAGTAAAGGGCTAAGACCAGAAGTTTGCTTCCACCTCCCCACGTGGAGTGGGAATTGAAGCCGTGAGCACCTCGCCCATGCCATGTGTGTGGTTTTGGTTTCCTCCCTAGTTAGTAACAATAATTTCTCCCACATATTGAATGCTACATGACATATATTATTTACTTAATCCTCACAATAGTCCTGTGAAGTAAGTACTATTGCTAGTCTGGTCTTGCAAATAAGAAAACTGAGGCTGAGAGTGGTTAAACAATTTGCCCAAATCATCCAGTTAGAAGCAGAAAAGCAAAGATTTGAATCTGAGACTCTCTAATTTCGAAATTCAAATCTTTAGAAGCAACATTGTAGTTTTCCTGTTACCTGAATAACTCAAGCAGTTTTTTTCATTTATCATCTTGGGCCTGGTGGTGAATTTAAGGAGGAATGACCAGACTAAGTGAGAATCCAACTTGAGAAATGATCCCATTTCTAGGAGTAGGTAGACTCATTTTTAATGAGGTAAAAGGGGAGCAAAGAAGCTGGAGAAGTAAGAGGTGAGGAAAGAGAGGAGCCTAGTAAGGTTCTAAAATGGCTGTGGCTGGTCTGCATTTCAAGCATTCCCTGATTCTGTTTTCTTCCATCATATCTAGAGCTGTGATGTTATCCAGATCAAGTGCAAAGGGTCCCTGGTGGGAGCTGAAGCTGCTCTCAGTCTATAATTGAGAAAAGTCCCGGGAAGAGTGACCCGTACTGAACAGACCCAAGGAGCCTCCGGGGGAATAGGTCAGCCTAAAGGATAGCTTCTAAAGCCCAGGCAGAGATGCCTGAAAACTGTCTCTGAGCTAGAGAGAAGGAATGATATTTAGGAACACCCAATGTCTTCTTTGACTCTTCACGGAGCTCAGTCCTTAGGGACTTGTTCACAAATCATGGGGGAAAGAAACCAACCTGGCCGGGGTGTTTTTACCCATTGTCTCTTTAAGGCTTTGGGAGTAAGGAATTATAGCACTGTGGGAGCAGTGTTAACAGGCAGTGATGCATGGGTGAAAGAAAGAGATTTTTCCCATTTCAGAAGTATCGGCAGAAGTAGCACCAGCAGCGGGGGTAATACCAGCTTTAGCAGGCAGGCACAGCAGTGTTCTTACTGGTGGACAGAATGGCACTGTGCTTCCACTGAGAGATGCCAAGAACCTTAGCCACAGCAGGAAGCAAAGCAGTGTCCTGAGATGGTATTTTGAGAGCAAGAGAAGACAGAACCGTTGGTATATCTCTCTCAGCACTATCCATGGGGAACACCAGCAGCAACAACAGTGATGAAACTACCAGGGAAACAAACATTTTAGCAACCAAAACTGAGCAGACTTATTTATTAATCCATCAAGGTATACTTCTGTGGATACCTGAAAACATTTGGGGGGATGGTTAGAGCAGGGGTAAACCTCCAATATTTTACTTTTTTCTTTAGAGAAATAAAAGCCTAATTTTTATTAAAATTAATTCACTTTCATTGAAATATATGTCATTGTCCTACCACAATGAGGACATTCAGCATTCAAGAGAAGACAAGAGTCCGGGCACAGTGGCTCAAGCCTGTAATCCCAGCACTTAGGGAGGCCGAGGCGAGAAGATTGTCTGAGTCCAGGGGTTCAAGACTAGCCTGGGCAAATTGGTGAGATCTTGTCTCTACAATAAATCAAAACATTAGCTGGGCGTGGTGTAGTTCCAGATACTTGGAATGCTGTGGAGAAAGGATCACCTGAGCCCAGCAAGTCAAAGTTGTGGTGGCTGTAAGTGTGCCACTGCACTCCAGTCTAACAGACAGAGTAAGACTCCGACTCAAAAAAAAAAAAAAAAAAGAAAAGACAAGAAGTGGCTGGGTACAGTGGTTCACACCTGTATTCCTAGCACTTTGGGGGCCAAGGTGAGAGGATTGCTTGAGACTAGGTGTTTGAGGCCAGTCTAAGCAACATAGTGAAATCTTGTCTTTACAAAAAATTAGCTAGGTATTGTAGTGAGCATCTGTAGTGCCAGCTACATAGGAAGCTGAGGTTGTAAGATCCCTGAGCCCAGAAGGTTGAGGCTGCAGTAAGCCGTGATCCATCCCACTGCACTCCAGCTGGGATGACAGAGTAAGACCCTGACTCAAGAGAGAGACAGAGAGAGAGAGACAGAGAGAGACCCCAGCAGGGGCGGGGGGAGAGAAAGAGAGAGAGACTGAGAGAAAGAGGCAGAAGAAGAAGGAGGAGAGGGGGGAAGAGGAGGAGGAAGAGAAAGAGGAAAAAGAGAAGAAGGAGGAGGAAGAGGAGAAGAAGAAAGAATGTAATCTCTAACTTCGAGATTCATGGAGGAGGTTAGGTCCTGGCCCCAACATGGCACAGAGGCAGCTTTTCGGTCGTAACTTCTATAGAAAGAACTTACACAACTCTCTTGAGGATGAGGTGATTTGTCTTAAAGTAATAAATTAATGACTTGGTTCCAGCAGATGTTTGAGATTAACTTATTAGGAAAGGGATGTTTATAGAGAGAATTCCATATCAGGTTAGTTAACTTTGGAGTCCACCTCCAACTCTAATGGTCTGTGGTTCTTTAAAAAATAAAAAAATTAAAAGGGAGATATTAGAATGATTTCATTTCCAAGGTGCCATTTGAATCAGGACAAGTTTCAGTTATTCTTCTGGCTTTCAGAAAATGACAAGGAAACAAGTGTAAGTTCTCTCTTAATAATCTGGTGTTCAAAATTGCAGTTCTGCTCAAACTGCAAAAACTTTGTAGCTTTTGGTAAATGTTTTCACTGCCATATTTCCTTAAGGAGTTGCTTCCTTTTCTCTACACAAAGGGAAAGATCTGAGGTCACCAAACTTCCACTGTAGCCTCTAAGTGTCTCCACTCAGTGATGTCATGGATTTCTCTTATTTAGCTGTCACTGAAACCTATATTCTATCATTTTCCCCTTTAGGTTAAGCGTTGCCCTCATTCTGTGATAACCTTCACTTTTTAAAATGTTCCATTAAATTCCTAATGCTTTCATGTATTTAACTTTGCAGAGAGTTTCACAACGAGGCACAGAGTTTTGGACAGTGTCAGGGACATGGGCGTATCCAGGTCCTGACATTGTCTTAAGACTAAGGTGTAATGGGAGCAACCCTTGCTTTCTTCCTTTTGAAGATTCAGCAAAGAATTTAAGTCTGCAGATACAGAGAGTCAGCTCCGGCTTCACTATACAGAGCAGTACCTCACAGAGCAATATCTCCCTGCTATCTTTGTATATGTCACCTATGGCCTTGTATAAGTTTCAGTAGATGAATTTCTGGGTTATGGGATATATATCTACTTAATCTCCTGACAGATTGCCCTCCAGAATGGCTCACCAGTTTACACTCCCAACCAACAATGAATGAGGATTCTCATTTCCTCACAACTGTGCTAACAATGGTACCATCCGACTTTCTAATTTTTACCAATCTGATGAGTATGAGTCTCGTTGTGATTTTAATTTATATCTCTCTGATTACTTGTGATGTTGGGGATCTCTTCAAGAACATGTAAGTAATTCGGGTTTCCCCTTCTGTGAATTTTCCTTTTTTTTGGCCAATTCCTCCGTTTTGCTTGTTGATTTGAAGGAATTGCTTAATTATTCTAGATATTAATCCCTTGTCACTTTTAAATGTTGTAATTATCTTCTCCCCGTCTGTCTCCTATCTGTTACCTTTATCTACAGTGTCCTTCAATGAACGGAAATTCTTAATTTTTATGTAGTCAGTCCACTTACTTTTCCCATTACACTTTTAAATTTTTGGGTACTATTCAAGAAATAATTTCCCATCTGAAAGTAACCAAGCTGATATTTTCCAATATTTTCTTATTAATTTATAATTTATTTTTACATTTATAATATTTTTACATTTTACATACTAATGTTTAATGTTTAGTCTACTAGAAATGTTATCAAATTTCATTTTTCTCCATGTAGTACCAATATTATATGCTAAAAAAAATCATCTTTCCTCCATTGATTTATCAATCTATTATATATAAGGCATTATATCATTTACATCCCAAAATGGAAAAAACTTGAAAGTAAAAACACACATTATTTGTAATTTTGGTAGGTCAATAGGCATAGATGCAGCAGAACTTTCTCAGGCAAATTGGAATAGTCGCCTTAATTTTACACAATATTCTATGTGGAACTGTTAATGGCTCTTTAATCTGTCCCATTTTTTACTTATCTGTTCATGTGGCATACCACATTATTTTCTTTTACGTTTATATAATAACATGTAGGGTATGGAAAATAATATTTTAAAAAATATTATTTACTCATGGACTTTTATTTTACAAAATATGTTTTAGATTCAGTATTTCAAGTTTCTCTGCAGAAGTTTTGAATGTAATTTCATGCACTGCTTATTTTATTTGGGAACATTTGACATCTTAAAAATGTTAAGTGGTCACATCTATGAACATCGTTAATCTCTATTTTTATTCAGATCATCTTGTGTGCCTTTTAATAGAAAAGTTAATTTCTCCAAAATCATCTTGTACACTTTTTATTAGATTATATATTTACATCTTAAAGTTTTGTTGGTATATAGTAAATGATGGATATATTTTACTTTTTTACTACTGGTGAGAATACCATCAATTGTTTCAATATGATCTTTTATCCAGAACTACTCTTACTAGTTCTATACCAAATAGTATGTAGAAGACTGTTAGTTTCCATAAATGACTAAACCATCTGAAACTCTTTTCCCTTGCAATATTGATACCACATTGGGTTTCTTGTTTTATTTTAGTGGTTATGTTCTCCAGTATTAGGTTAACTAGTAGTGGTGGTACAAGTCTTTCTTATCTTATATAAAATAAGTCTAATACTTAAACTTTAAAAAAAAGATACTTTCTTAAAGTTTATTTTTACATATATCTTTAACTAGATAATGAGGTTTTCAACTACACCTTGCTTTGTGAAAATAAATAAATAGTAATAAATTTTGCATAATAAATAGTAATTAAATTGTATTTGATGATTTTTTTCATCTCTACTGAATTAAGTTTATGATTTTTTCTTTAGACATTAATACTGTTACACTGATAGATTTCTTGATATAAAACCTCTTTGTATCACTGAGTTAAATCATACATGATCAAGATAGTTTATCTTTTTTAAGATGATGTTGTAATTTATTATCTCGTTATTTCCTTAGAATTTTCACATAAACATCTTAAAATAAAATTGTCCTAGCCAGACGAAGTGGCTGACACCTGTAATCCCAGCACTTTGGGAGGGTGAGGCGAGAGGATTGCCTGAGTCCACGAGTTCGAGACCAGCCTGGGCAACATGGTGAGACCTCGTCATCACAATAAATCAAAATATTAGCTGGGCATGATGGCACATGCCTGTGGTTCCAATTACTTGGAAGGTGAGGTGGAAGGATCACCTGAGCCCAGCAAGTCGATGTTGTAGGGACCGTGAGTGTGCCACTGCACTCCAGCCTGGGCGACAGAGTGAGACTGCTACTCCAAAAAAAAAAATTTGTCCTATGATTTTTTTTTTTCTAGATAATATTTTTGTCTGGTCAAAAAAACAATGTTTCAATAGACTCAGAGAATAATGATAAATCTCTGATAAATGATAAGAGGACTTTGGCATCTTTTATTATTCTATTGTCTAGAACAAGTTGTACAAGAGAGGATTATTTGTTTCTTAAAATATTTGTTTTATTTTTTAGAAGTCACTTGTAAATCATTTGGGCTTGAGATTTTGGTGGGAGAGATGTAGGAATAAAAATCGGGACTTTAGGCCAGTCATAGTGACTCGCACTTTGGAAGGCTGAGGTTTAAGGATTGCCTGAACCCATGGGTTTGAGACCAGCCTAGGCAACTTTGCGACACTTCATCTCTACAATAAATCAAAAAATTAGCCGGGCATGGTGGTGCATGCCTGTAGTTCCATCTACTTGGAAGGCTGAGGCAGAAGGATCACCTGAGTCCAGCAGGTCGAGGCTGCGGTGGCGGTGGCCGTGAGCGTGCCACTGCACTCCAGTCTGGGTGACACAGTAAGACTCTAATTCAAAAAAAAAGTAGGGACTTTTACGATAATCATTTCAGTTTCCTTTATGATTTTTAAATCTTTCAAATTTATTTCTTCTTTTGATTCTGGAATTTTTTTAAAAATTGCTTTCCATCTATCAGTTTATGGATCTTATTAATAGTGTGTTCTCTCTTTATAATCTCCATTACGCCTACAATTATGTATTACACCTGTGCTTTACATGTAAATTTACATCACCCATTTTGTATTTTGTTCATTTTCAACTTTTTCTCTTTTTTCCCCCTCATTTAATATTACCAGTATTACCAAATGCCAGTATATCTTATTCATCTGTTCTCATGTGTATAGTGTTATTGTGTCTTATTTCACAAGTTTTATCTTGTCTTAATTATTGTCCTTTTTCTATTTGTCTGGGATAGTGTCATGCTATTGCTATTTTTATAGCTTCTTCAACAGACAGTTTCTTTAATTTTTCATCTTACAGATATATTTAAAGCACCAATTTTCTTCTAAATGCTATTGTTTAAATATCTTATATCTGCTTTTTAAAAAGACCTGTTTAAACTAACAATTTTCAAGGATTCTCTAACTCTAGTTAATGATTTTCTTTTATTCTACCACAGTTCTGTCAGTTGTTGCTTTGTGTTTTGAATATACATTGATATGTTGTTTTTTGTTGCCAATATATCAGTCTATCTTTTTTCATAATTATGCTTTAGTTCCATTTCTTAATTAGTCAGTCTTGAAACTGCTATTCTAACTTACTATCTGTTCATATTTGTCTAAATTTTTTTGTCTTTGTTTTTAATCTTTCTGTAAACTTTTGTTGAAATGTCGCTTTTGCAGATAACATACGGGGATTTTATTTTTAATACAATTTGCAAGGATATGCTTCTTTTTTTTTTTCTCTTGAATCAGTGTCTCATTTTGTCCCCCAAGCTGGAGTGCAGTGACACAATCACAGCTCATTGCAGCCTCGACCTGTTGGGCTCAGGTGACCCCCTCCCCCCCCGCAGACTGGAGTGCCATGGCACAATCATGGCTCACTGCAACCTCGACCTCTTGGGCTCAAGTAATCCTTGCCTCAACCTCCCTCTGAGGATCTTGGACTATAGACACATGCCACCACACCTGCTTGATTTTTTAAAATTTTTTGTAGAGACAAGGTATTGCTATGTTTCCAGGCTGGTCTCGAACTCCTGAGCTAAAGCAATCCTCCTGCCTTGGCTTCCCAAAGTGCTGGGATTACGAGCATGAGTCACCATGCCTGGCCAAGGTCTGCTTTTGATTGGTGAGTATAATCCATTTATATTTATCGTAATTACTATTTTGCTAAGACTTATTTCTACTACATGCTTTCTGTTTAGAAAACTTCTATTTTTCTTTTTTCCTCTCAATATAACTTTCATCAGATAGATAAGATTTTCTTCTAGTTGCTTAGAAGTTACACATTCTATTTTTTTAATACCTGTTATGCATTCTATTTTTAATATCCTGGGGTTATTCTTAAGTTATTAAGACACATACCAACATTTAAATCATCAGTATTTAAAAAGTGAATCAATATCTATTTCTTTTCCTCCACCAGACAATGCTTTCATGTACCTTTTATCTCCCTTTGCCCCTCCCTAAGTCTAGTTGGTATTATTAATAATCAGTAGCATAATTATTCTATATATTTTTTATTTTATTAACGGTAGTAATTACTTTGCTAAGTTATTTGCTTAGTTGTTTTCAGTATCCATTCTCCCTCTTTCCTATTGTAAGAAAGCCCCTGGTTTTTAGTTTGGTACACAGCCACCCATGACTACATTTTCCAGTTTCCCTTGCAGCATGATCATGTGATAGAGTTCTGGTCAAAAATATGTGAGAAGTGATATATGCAATTGCTGAAATATTTCCTGAAGAAATGAGACATGGCCTTTCTTTTCCTCTTCTTTCATCCAGCTCCTTGAAACATGTGTGTAGTTTTTGGACCTTTTGAACCACAGATGAAAGCAACATTTTTAAGAGGTGAGATTAAAAGGATATAAACAGCCAAGATTCTTGACAGCTGGTGGAGCAAAACTCTTATACCAGCACTGGACCACCTAGCACTTGATCAATATGTGAGAGAGAAATAACTTATCCAGTATGTGTAAGTTTTCTATTGCTTCTGCAATAGAAAATTTTCGGCTTAAAACAACTTGAATTCACTTTCATACAGTTTTGGAGGTTGGAAGTCTGAAATTCAAAATGTAGATAGGGATGCATTCTTTCTTGAGGCCCTAGGGAAATATCGGTTTCCTTGATTTTTCTAGTATATGGAAGTTGCCTGCATTCTTTGGATCGTGGCCTCTTCCTTACATCACTCACACCCTTTCATTCATCATATCTTCTTTTCTAACTCTAATTCTTCTCTCTCCCTCTTATAAGGATCCTTATGATTACATAGGGTCTACACAATTTCATGGTAATTTCTTATCTTAAAATCTGTAAGGTTTTAAGCAAAGGCCCTTTGCCACATAAAGTAACATAATTATGGGTTCCACTTATTAGGTTGGAGACATGTTTGGTGGGAGGGAGGCATTATTCTACCTACCATATCTTGTTTAAACTACTGTTACTTTGAGTCAGTTTCACACATTGCTGAACGTGAATTCTAACTAATATACTCTTATTTCCCAAACTCTATTCATTTCTTCTTCTTATTGCGTATTCTTATCATTCTTATCACTCCTTTCCTTGTCGAGTCACTTCTTCCAAGAGTGCTTTCAAACAAGATATTCATTTAGAAAACACATTCTAATATGTTATATGCACTATTTGCTTCCTTACTTCCCAAATAAAGGTTGCCTGAAATTTCCTCTCTTAGTCTCAAACCACCCCTCCACAGAGTCAATCACCAACAATATTATTAAAGAACCAAGTTTTGTACATTCTTGTATTTCATGAACCAAAAACAGTGCTTGGAACACAATATTCACTCAGCAAAAGTTTGCTAAATGAAGCACTGAATTGGGAGGAAAAGAAAGAAAGAGAGAGAGAAAAAGAAGGGAGGGAGGGGGAAGGAAGGAGGAAAAAGGAAAGAGAGAAAAGAAGGAAGGAAGAAAGAAAGAGGGAGGGAGGTAGGACTGACACTTCAGAGGCAGTTTTACCAGATAAAACACAAGATGCTCAGGTAGATTTTAATTTAAATTTAACTGAGTATTCTTTTGCATTTGTTTTTGTCTTTTGCTAAATCTGACAAACTTACTGAAAACTTCCATTAATCATCTCACTCAATTTCCTCATTTTATTGGGGGAAAACAGAAATAGATAATGAAAGAAAGTTTCTGTCATCTAGAGAATGAGACCCAAGACTTGAACCCAGGTCTTAAGACTTCCTTGTTGAAGTCACAAGAAGCACAAAGCATCAGAAACATTTGGATGAAACAGCAAAAAAAAAAAAAAAAAAAAAAAAAAAAAAAAAAAAAGAGAAGAAACTTCTCTGGTCTCTACTCCCTGACCCAGTTACATAAAAATATCTTTCTTAAATTTAAATCCAGCTTCTAAGTCGTTTGTGAAGTTTTATACTACAGTACCTTTTTGTTGTTGTTGCTAAAATCATTAACCCATTAATTAAGATTGTGTGGGCCTGCTTGGGAAAAGCCTATTGAATTGCTTTTGTCTATCCTACAATAAACGACAGCACAGAGACAGGTTGGCATTAATTATGTTAAAGCCCTATTCATCGCTATTGATGTTAGTTCACATGGAATGTTTTATAACATCGACATTCTATGCTGTTTATTCCGTGCTCTTTTTATCAGAAGCAACAGCATCATAAACATCGCACTTCTAAATGAACCACATTTCCAGGTGCCAGTTTTTGACTGTGGAAGTCACATCTCACACACTGATTTCTTTTTTCCTCTTGAACCAATTTAAATTTCAATAAAAAGGCATTATTTTCTTTGGCTCCCTCAGCACAGGAATCGCGGACATTATCATATTAACAATTTCAGAGTAGAAAAAAAGGCTCAATTTCTATTGAACCTCTTTCCAAACTGTTCTTTTCACCTAAAATAAATTTTCACGTCCAACTCACTAAATTACTTTGGGTTTTTTTTGTTATCAAAACACTTATTTAATTCCATTTTCAATAGGAACAGACCATGATTGGGAATGAGGTAAAAGTTAAATTATTCTCCCTTTCTTCTCTATTCCAAGACACTTATTTTCATTAAAACACATATTATAATCTGCTCTGTAGGTAAGCTACTTATGCATTCGTCTGCCTCACCAGCTGGACTGGGAGCTTCCTGAGGGCAGCAGCTATGCTATACCATAACATATACAGTAATTATAAATTACTACCATTCACTTAGCACTTCACTGTTTACAGAAACAAATGGTCATGCTATCTACCATGTACTGGGCTTACCGTACTGAGGCAGTGTGCTTAAGACCTCACCCCAGTACATCACAGCAATGACACTGCAGAAAGAAATATGAGCACACTCAATTTACAGATTAGAAAAAACTGAGGCCTGCAAGGGAAAGGAGCAGGTAATTGCAAACAGCTGGAAATTACTAAGAGGGCTTGGAACATAGATGTTTTTGCACACAAAGTCCCTTGGTTTCTTAACAATTAGGGTGAAGATCTCAGATGATCCTAAATTCTTCTTCTTCCCTACTTAATGTCAAGGAACAAATAACCAAGAACATAGTTAAGTACACCATGGGTTAGCTTCCATGACTTAATTTTCTGGTCTTTCATTGTTTGAACAGTGAGCCACTTAAAGAATCTCCTAGTCTTCCTAAAGTGCCAGAGTTATGCATCAAATAAGGCACTGTAATAGAGGTCTATTCCTGATGGTATGATTTTCTGGAATTAGGCCTCAGTTTCCCCAACTGTAAAGTCATGGGGTTAAATTATATAATCAAAGGCTCCTTCTAACTGTATCTTGCTATGAGTCACTAGGATATGAGTTTCCTGAGAAACCCCAGCACACAGCACACAGCTAAGTTTTCTATAATAAATACTTGGCCAGGCACAGTGGTTCATACCTGTAATCCCAGTATTTTGGGAGGCCAAGGTAGGAGGATTGCTTAAGTCCAGGAGTTTAAGACCAACTCAGGCAATATAGTGAGACCCTGTCTTTGCAAAAAATAAAAACAATTAGCCAAGTGTGGTGGCATACACCTATAGTCCCGGCTACTCAGAAGGCTAAGGTGGAAGGATTACCTAAGCCAGGGAGATCGAGGCTGCAGTGAGCCCGTAATCATGCTACTAAACTCCAGCCCGGGCAACACAGTGAGATTCCAACTCAAAAAAAAAAAAAAGTCAAGCACAGTGGCTCACTTCTGTAATCCCAGTACTTTGGGAAGCTAAGACAGGAGAATTTCTTGAGCCCAGGAGTTCAAGACCAGCATGGAAAACATAGCAAGACTTCATCTCTACAAAAAATGAAAGCATAAAAATATTAGTCAGGCATGATGGTGCGCACCAATAATCTCAGCTACTCAGGAAACTGAGGTAGAAGGATCACCTGAGTCCAGGAGGTCAAGGCTGCAGTGAGCAGTGATTGTGCCACCGCACTCTAGTCTGGGTGACAGGATGAGACCCTGGCTCAAAATAATAATAATAGTAATAAATACCTGATGCAATAATGAAAAAAATGAATGAGCAAGAAAAAAAATGGTTCCTACTTCAGTTCCCAGGAATCAGAAATAAGGTGTTCCTTCACTTCAAGGCATAAAAGAGGATGCAAGCTCACTGTTCACAGTGTTAGTGTTTTTAAATCTTCCAACACACTTCCATCTGGCCCTGATTTTCCATTTTTCCAATTTGGAACAACTTTTCCCATTCATTGGAATCACTTCCTTTCTTGTGTTTACAAAACATATGATTTGGGGATTTTACATAATTCATCCAAAACACAGACTAACTCAAACTGAGTCCAAATACCATCCACCAAGCAGCATGGAACACACACAGCATTGGATATATAAAAATATGATTCTCTATGTGCTTCAAAAGCCCAGTGAAAAAATTCAACCTAGCGATGTTTTAATCACAATAATATTGTCCCTGTGGGCTTGTCTTGCATGCACTAGGCATGTGTTTATATTCCTCCGCAGACTTTATGGTGTTTTGCTTCATTACAGTCTGGTTGTTCAAATGAATGCAGAAAAATGAGATTTTCAGCATATTTCTGACTTTCTATTTACATACCTTACTTAGTCCAGATGTAAACTTTTAAAACAGCTGCATCTTTTAGAAGCAAAGGATTTATTGATTGCTTGTAGACATTCTGAATACGGGTGGAGTATTTTGGTTACTTTTGGCAGGGTCAGGAAAAGCAGAGTGAGGCAGGCTGAATGAAAATGTAATTGTTTACAAAAGTAGGCTTACGAGATAAATGTAGTAGAAACCACAAGAGTCATTAAGTGAAAAACTTTTAATTTAAGATTGGTCAAGGAAAAAAGAAAAGTGTCAATTTAGAATTTTTCTCTAGTGCTTTCCCACCCTCACTACATAAGTAAACATGCATAACATCGTGTGACAGGTAGTTTTCTGAGCACTTTACAGATCCTGTCTTATCTAATACTCTTAACACATTGATCAATACGTATTACTTACAAAGAATCCAAAGCTGAGAAAGGAAAGTAATTTTTCAAGAGTTATTCAGCTACGTAAGTGGCACAAGTCAGGTTTAAACCCAGACAAACTGGCTGTGGAATCAGTGCTCTTAACAACCATGCTGTGCTGCCTCCTACCTAGGCTGCTTGCCTCCCATCCTGGAACCCCATCCTTCGCCAGCATGACCAGCCTATAGTGCACTTTTGGCCTATGTCGTCCTCCGGCTCAAAACTCTTCAGCATCTCTTAGCTATCCTTCCAAATCAGGTGACGCATCTTTTTGTTCCTCCAAAGTTCCATAGTTCTGCCTCAACTTCTCTTTTCAACCTAATTTTCTGAATCTCTCCCTCCACAAATCTTGTGCCCCAGCTTAAACCCTGCTTGCAATTTCTAAAATATGGTTTTGATTTTTCTGTGTCTATGGTCTTGTCCACATGGCAAGAAAAAAACCTCCCCACTACCAAGGCTAGTATAAACCTCACCTGCTCTCCAATGTGCAAAAACCACTTGCTGCCTGTAATGGATTGAATTGTGTACCCCCAAATTCATTATTCCATGACTCTTCTCAGTATCAGCAAGTTACTCTTTTTCCCCTTATTTCAGGAGACGTATCCCAAAAACCACTGGAGTGTCTACATTCAGTCATACTACAATTTATTTTTACACTGCTCACTCTTCATCAGCACCCCTGAGAAGGCACATGAGCAAACCAGTTGAAAATTATTGCACTTGGATTTTGATCATCTGAGAGTCATAGGCTATCACTAAATGTAAATGTTACAAATATTATATTTATTTATGTTGGGAAATAATTTGCATTAATGAATGGGTAGAAAAAAAGGACCCCAATTTATTTATTTATTTTTATTTTTTTAGTAGGACTCTTGGTCTGTTGCCCAGGCTGGAGTACAGTGGCATGCTTATGCCACTGCAGCCTCAGTCCACTGGGCTCAGGTGATCCTTCCACCTCAGCTTTCGAAGGTGTGTGCCACTATGCTCAGCTAATTTTTTTATTTATTTATTGTAGAGACGAGGTCTTGCCAAGTTGCCCATGCTGGTCCCAAACCCATAGACTCAGGCAATCCTCTCACCTCCACATCCCAAAGTGTTGGGATTACAGGTGTGATCAACTGTACCCAGCTCAGAATTTATTAATATTAATAGTTAGGAGAAAAGATTACAAGGTGAATTTAGTTTGCTGATTTTTCTTAAATGTTTATCTGTGTTTCAAAATTTTTTCTGATGATCAGATCTTTCTTTTACAGTCAAGAAAATAAATAAATAAATAAAAGAATTTTCACTGAGTAGTATCCTCAACTATCCAATCTCCTAGTTTCCTTTTTATAGGATCTCAATAGATCTGCCTTCCCAAATTAGTGTAATTCTTGCCCTGCTTCTTGGTCTAGTATACCCCCTCCACTTAAGCATCATTGACATCCACTAGGCCTATGTTCTTTCCCCCAGGCCAAATAAACTAACCATATCAATGGAACTGAGTTAATAAGGTTGTGCTCCACAACCCCAATGAATATACTTGGATTTTAATCATGTCTTCAGAAAACACTGGACTGTATAGCTCAGATTTCATGGCTATTTAGTAGGCCATGAAAGGGCCAGGGAGGCTAGACCAGCCTTCTAATTAATAACCAGAATGCATTAGCTGATTTAGTAGCCATACTCTGTGATGGGGTAAATAATTAGTCCTGTCATATCGATGGAAAGCTACAACATAAAGCTAAATAGCAAAGCCGCATTTAATACCACACCCCACTCTTAGCCACCTCTGCTGACCCAATTAACTCTCAATCCAGGAAGAGTAAAAAGGTCTTAGAGAGATAAGGTAAAGTATTGAGATGTCCACATTTTACTCTGCTGGTAGACAATATACAATAATGCTTAAAAACTCTATTCCAACAGACCTGATGCTTTATCCTGCTATTTTTTTTTTTTTCTTTTTTGAGTTGAAGCCTCACCCTGTCACCCAGGCTGGAGAGTGCAGTGGTACACTACGGCCACCCCAGTGTCCATCTGTTGGGCTCTGGAGACCCTTCACCTCAGCCTTCCAAGTAGCTGGAACTATAGGCATGTGCTACCATGCTTGGCTTTTTTTTTTTTTTTTTGTACAGAGGAGGTCTCTCCAAGTTGCCCAGGCTAGTCCCACAGGTTAGGCAATTCACTCGTCTCAGCCTCCCAAATTGCTGGAATTACAGGCTGAGCCACCAAACCCAGCACTAAGCACATCTTAAATTCCAAATGGACTAGCCCCATGGCCATTTCCTTTTCCATACCCATTTGATGCCTTCTAAAGGCCATACATGCAATCCATTGTACATGGAACAAGTACAATCTCTTACAGGAAAAAGCAAATCCAAATTAGGAATGCCATTACTTTAGAGCCTCCCAGGCATCCTCCCAGCACAAGAAAGACTAAAAATTATTGCTTTAGAAGAAAAAAAAAGTATAGACTAGCAACCAATGTCTCATTGATATATTCCACTATTTAGTTAAAATAAAATTTGCCAGATTTTCAGCTGCGAATTATATTTCAGAAAACTAGGCCAGAGTTATTTCTAATACATTAATAATTTGCAACCTTGGATGCACATTGGAATCACCTGTAAAGCTTTAATAATTACTGATGTCCAATCATATCCTTAGAGTTTCTGATTTAATTGTTCCAGGAAGTAGCTCGTGCATGAAGAGTTTTAAAAGCTGTCCAGTTGACACCATTATGCAGTCAAGCTAACGAACCATGGATCATAGTGTACTGCCTTTCCTAGTGACTAACTGCCAGCCAGCTAGTTTCCATTAACAGTGGACTCTCACACTGTTCACCTCAGCCTACCCACCCCCATTCACATACACATGAAGCATTATTATATAACTGACAGCTACTATCTCCATTTAAAGCAAAACATCCTAAACATTTTCCTAAAAGGACAAATCGTGGATACAATTCAGAGTTAAGTATGCCACATCTTTAAAAAAATGGTTTTTTTAATTAAAAAAGAAAGAAAAAGAAGAAAAGAAAAAGATAAAAAAGGGAGGGGGAAAGGCCAGATTATAAATATTTTAGACTTTTCAGGCCATACATACACTTTCTGCAGCAGCTATCCAACTCTGCCACTGTAGTAAAAAATTAGCCGTACAAAAATGGTGTCTCCCCAGTCTGGGCACTGTGGTTCATGACTGTAATCCCAACACTTTTGAAGGCTAAGGTGGGGGGAACATTCGAGCCCAGGAGTTCAAGACCAACCGAGGCAACACAGTGAGACCTCATCTCTACAAAAAATTTAAACATTAGCCAGGCATGGTGGCACAGCTACTCTAGAGGTTGAGGAGGGTAGATCCCTTAAGCCCAGGAGTTCAAGGCTGCAGTGAGCCATGATTGTGCCACTGCACTCCAGTCTGGGTACCACAGTGAGACCCTGACTCAAACAACAACAACAAGAGATGTTCCTGGATTAAACTTAACTCATAGGCTAAAGTTTGCTCACCCCTGAAGTAGAATCTCTAAGGCATATGAAGCAATTATTATATTTTTTAAAATGAGGACTGCCATGATTGTGAAGCCATTGGTTTTTAGAATGCCATTTCAGAGCCTGGGCACGATGGCTCAAGCCTGTAATCCCAGCACTTTGGGAGACCGAGGCAAAAGAATTGCCTGAGCTCAGGGGTTTGAGACCAGTCTGAGCAACTTAATGAGACCTCATCTCTACAACAAATAGATAAATAAAAATACGCTGGATCTGGTAGTACGCACCTGTAGTTCCAGCTCCTTGGAAAGCTGAGGCAGAAGGATGGCCTGAGCCCAGCCGGTCTAGGCTGTAGTGGCCGTGAGCATGCCACTGCACTCCAGCCTGGGCAACAGAGTGAGACTTCGACACACACACACACACACACACACACAAAGAATGCCATTACAGTTGCCCTCGTATATTTGCCTTCCAAAGGAAAAACTGTTGCTGCAAAATGCCTCCCCTCTGCCTATCCCTGCTGTTGAGTAGAGTCACTATTTTAGGACAGAAGCCATGTCTGCTTCCTTAGAGACCACATCCACAAATGTTTATTACAGCACTGATATTCCGACAGACTCCTCCAGCTCCTTCTCTTAATCTGTATTGTATCATTTAATCACTTCTCACACTATGACGTTACATGTTCTATACAAACCCTTTCACACCCACTAGGCTCTTTGATTGGAACTTCCATCTGGGAGATGGGTAGAGCCATGATGATCATCGTCCTGATATTAAGATGAGAAAAATAGCCGGTCATGATGGTTCAGCCTGTAATCCTAGCACTTTGGGAGACCAAGATAAAAGGATTGCCTGAGCCTGGGGGTTTGAGACCAGCCTGGGCAAATTGGTGAGACTTCTTCTCTACAATAAATCACAAAAACTAGCTGAGCATAGTGGCATGCACCCGTAGTTCCAGCTACTTGGAAGGCTGAGGTGGAAGGATCGCCTGAGCCCAGCAGGTCGTGGTTGCAGTGGCCGTAAGCATGCCACTGCACTCCAGCCTGGGCGGCAGAGTGAGACTCCAACTCAAAAAAAAAAAACAAAAGAGAAAACTGAGAACCAACAAGCATTAAGAGCAGAATCTAGACTTGAACCCAGGTCCTGTGACTACAAGAAAGTGTGTTTTTGAGGAGGAAAGCTGCACATGGATTGAGAAAGAGCTATATTCAAATTCACTTGGTAGTTTTGTAATCTTGAGAAAGTCATTCAACCTCTCAGAATTTTTATTTCCTTAGCTATAAAAATATGTATATCAGTAAATACTTACTTTTGGAGTATTCTTCTGAGAATTAGAGATTATATGATTAATGTTGCTAGTATTAGTGAGTGCTCAATTATGGCAGCTACTATTACTATCACCACTAATACTATTGATGCTGTCTATCCAGGATTCTTTTTGTGTTGCACATGTTTCTATTCACTGTTAAATGCTTCATCATATTTGGTATAATGTCTTTAATTTACTAAGTGCTCAATTAACTTAAAAATAAATCAATTAGTTACTTTGTTAACAAATGACTTGGTTATATAGCTCTATATTTACAAGTTTCTTCCACCATTAGTCTTATGAAAGTAATGAAAATATCCCCTATGATAGAGGAAAATTAGATGACTCCTTTCCAAAAAGAGTCACTGCCAATGTCCTGCTAGTACATAAAGGAAATTTCCTTCTCAACTCAAAGTGAATCTCCTTAGCCAAGTGTACATGCCCAGAAACATTTTCATTAACTACTTTAAATAAAGGAACATAACCCCTAGCTAATTTTTCTTCCTTATGAAATCTTCATTGCTTAAAAGTCAACAAAATCAAAACTGTCAGCAGGATATCCTGGATTAACAGATACTCAACTTTGGCTAAGTCATCAGTAAAAATGATGACCTTCCACTGATTTAAAATTTTTCTTGGAAACACCCCAAAACACCCATGGAGAGCACTGGATTGGGCCAAAATTCAGACTCAGAACCTGATTTGGAGATACCTTTATTCAAGCACCCCAATCACCTTTCATCTGCTCTACTAGGAAATCAATGAGTTGATAAATTAAGATATACTAAGTACACACTTCATATCACACTTTACTGGGCACTGGGGTGATATAAGAAGCAAAAAAAATTGTCTATAAGTTTAAGGTGCTTATGAACTGATGCATGAGAACAGATGCAAAATTCTGAAACAGACTTTAAAATATGCTTAAAGTTGAGTAGTATGGAGCTGGGTGCAGTGGCTTATGCCTGTAATCCCAGGACTTTGGGAAACCAATGCAGGAGGACTGCTTGAGTCCAGCAATTTGAGACCAGCCTGGGCAACATAGTAAGACCTTGTCTCTATAAAAATAAAAATAAAAAGTAAAAAATGAGTAGTATGGATTGGGGCAGAAAGAGAACACTTCTGAGGTTAAATTCCAGGATCTACACTTCTGGTGGTATTGCACTTGTATTAAGTACTCAGTACTTGCATTAAGGTTCAGCAGGCATTTGAATGGAGAGGGGCTGAGGAAGTGTCAGTTGCTAGAAGAAGAAGAAGCTGGCTAAAAAGGAGGCTTGAATAACAAATTCCTGAAAAATTCTGCTCCATGGAGTCATTCAGGTATCTATACTTTGTTATAACTTTCCTCTTGTAAGTCTTTAGAATCCTCTGCTTTCAGCTAGAGAGTGAATTCTAAGAGAGGAAGGTTCATATGAGGAAGGATTTTATGGTCCAAGTCTGGAAGTGGGCACATTACTTCTGTTATTTCATTGGTCAGAACTTTAACTCTAAAGAAGACTTAAAAAAAAAAAAAAGTTTAGCTGTATAGTTGGAAAGAAGGAATAAATTGGTATGAAAGAGCACTGGAAGCTTCCATTATAGGGTGCCATTCTGATTATCATACTTCAGGTTAACTCTTTTTTCGATATAATGGAAAAGACACAACATTCGTGTCATCTAGTCACTGCACCAAACTCAAAGTACAGAATGTCTGAGTCAATCTTCTCTGTCTGATCCAGATATATCTCCTTATGGCCCAATGACCTATGAGCTACATGCAATATAGAATGATAGAATAAGAAAAGATTACTAAAATAGAAACATTTATTCAGAGGGAAGAATGGAAGGTATCAGCAGTGATTGGTCTATATCAATTTCTAAGTTCCTCTGAGAAGTCATTTTGAAGGCCTCTTTCTAAAAGGGGTTAGGGTGGGAGATCAATTGACTAGATGCTAAAATAGCTCTTGGAAGGAGTTTCTTGTCTATTTGTTTTTATGGTCACTGGCTTTGTTTCTGGGAGGTTTCCTAGTCCACTATCCTCTGTGACCACATCTGAAGTGAATGCCTGTGGTGTCTTGAAACAGTCTAAATTTCACTGCCAATGTCCTGCTAGTGCAAATATGAGGGCCTGAAGAAAACAGAATATCATTTTCAATCCTGAGCCATGGTTTCTTTGACAATAATGCACTAAAAAATTTGGTAGGTTTATGATCTATTTGCTTTTTTCAAGTTCTTTGTGCAAGTACTCACATTCAAAGTCTTTCTTAGGAGACAATATGAATATTGATGAATATTACTGGCTTCTACCATAACTACCTGTTGCACTAAAAAGGAGAGAAATAAGAATATGCATTTATATTTGCTTGTCATTTCAAAAATAAACACTAGAAACAAACACAGTGAGCAAGGGAAAACAGAGTGGATAGGAACCGAGGTGAGAACCAGATTTTCCATTTGTATCTGTTAACATTGCTTGAATTTTTGAACCACATGACTGTATTACCATTTCCAAAAAATAGCAGCTATGAAGATGAACTTAAAGAAAACCTGGTGCTCACATGCATCCAAACAGCCTGTCTTTTCTTGGCTCTGCAGCAGCATCAGTTATCTCTGTGGGCTCCTCTTACAATGTTTATTTTCACCAAATTTTACTCGGACAAAAATGAAAGCAGATTTAATCATGGGCAAGAGCCATATGGTAAAATTCATTCCTGTATTCTCAGTCCTACGGTATAATCCCCCTCTCTTCACCCCAGAAGAGACAGCATAGAACTAAGCATACGCTATTGGTATCTGAAAAGAATATTACAGCAAGGATAGTTTTGAGGAAGAACTGAATATAAATAGCAAGCCATGGTACCCTCTGGCATATACAAAGGGTCTTTAAAAGGTTGCATTTGGGGTAGACAGAACAAGGAAGAACTTCTCATACCAGTTTACAAGAGAGAACTGTGACACCAACAAATCTAGGGATTTAGTTCATTCTTGGTCACCAAAGATGAAGAAAGAGACTACACAACAAATTGGCTTTTGAAGTCAATCAATATATGAGACAGAGCTCTATACCTGGAGTTTAGAGTGATCAACTGGGTTGGTCTCCAAGAATTTTGAAGGGCAGTCACAAAGAAGAGAGACTAAACTTGTCCTGTATGGTTTCAGAGAACAGTACTGGAACCTTAGTTCCAAAGTTATCTTTTGTTCCAAATTAAGAAAGTTTTAATATAGTGGTCCAGAGATAGAATAGATTGTTTCACCATTTTAAGAAGAGAGTGACATGGAGGCATGGGATTTACTGGTTGGTGGTACTGTGGAAGTCATTGGGGATAGATGGTCTCCTAGTCCCTGTTAACCCTGAAACCCTGTGACTCAGTGCCTTGTGGATGACACCGGCACTCTCACTTTCTCCCATTATTTTCCTTTCTGTGCCACCACCTCAACACTAATGCATGGGACGTTGCAGACCACAAGTTCAAAGTTGTATATAAACACAATCATTGTCTCTGAAACCACATCTGCAGATGACAATGGCATGTGAGGAAAAAAAGGTTATACTTGTAACACACCTAAGGGGATAAGTTGTAGGGCCCATATTTCAGTCTTCATTCTGAAAAATCAAAAGTCACTAAATTATTAATAACTAATATTTATTAAGGTTTACCACATATATGCTAGGTATGGTTAAATGTATTTCACATAGTATATCATTTAACTTCCTGGAGAAAGTGGCCTTTGAACAAGTGCTTAAAAATAAGATAGTGACAGGTCCATAGAGTGGGTAGGTATAAAATAATGCCTGAATTCAGATTCTGGGTAAAGTCAGTGTTGGGTCAGAGAAAGGTCTTACTAGTGTCCTCAAATCCTCTATTGTACTGGAGAATTCAGGTTCAATATTCATCAGATGAAGAGTCATGTCTGCAGACATAAAAGATGTAAATTCATAAAACTCCTTGGGGTAATCATTTATCAACACACAGCTCCAGGAAAAATAAAGTGAGTAGATTTTCTTTAAAGTTATGGAATTTAGAGAGATGTTTGGAAAGCTTGGTATTAAATATTGTGTTCTGTAGCTGGAGCTATTAAACCTTCAGGGATAGACTTAAATTTTTTGTTGTGGTGGTTGAGCATAAAGACAAATAGATTGAACCAACCAGTTTGGCAAGTTCAACAGCTTGTCTAAGAATCATAAATAACTCCAAATCACTACCTCCTAAGAAAGAGTTTGGACTCTAACAGCAGAGAAGAATGATAAAGACAAAATAAGAATCAAGGAATCCTACTTTCAGGTTCAAGTTTGCCACTTGTATATTGACAGCACTTGGCCAAAATTTCCTTTGTTTCTTTTTTTTTTTTTAAGCAGGACTTATTAAGAGGACAGAGAAACTTCCACCATGGGAGGAGACCTGAAGGGGTTGCCTGACAAAATTTTCAGTCCTCACATTCAGCAAGGCCTTTATGATGGATGGAAAGGAATGGACTTGGTCCCCCTTAAGGAAGGAAGAAGGTCTTGTCCCGGCTGCTGGGATTGCTGTCACAGACAGCCTTCAGCTGTCAGTCCTTCAGGAATGGTCACAGGTGACTCCCTTTTTGGTCTGGCACACATCTCAAAACTGGTAGAGGCTGAGCTATACTGACCTGGCTATTGAAAACCGGGACAATTACAATGATCATTTTATCTCCAGAGTTCCTTGTGGCATCTCTTGAAGCAACAGGCAACAGAATTCCCCTTTTACAGCTCTACTTCTCCCTCTGCTCACTCCTGCACCCATTCTCTCTCTCCCACACATAGTTCTCCTAAGGAAATCCCCTAGGAAACATCCTGAAAGCAAACCCCTGTATCTGCTTCTGCTTCCTAAAGAACTCAGCCTTCCACAAGTTATGAGTCACTGAGCAAGGACTTACCTGCATCATCTTTCTATAAAACTAGGGTCAAAAGTATATGGAATGACTTTGAACAAAGTAGTTTACCTCTTTGGGCTTTAATTCCCCATCCAAAAAAATGGGAACTCTGCATATAAGGGCTCTTCCATCCATTGTAAGGAATCTCTCTTGTGGTCAGGCAGAACAGGCAAAGCCTACCTACATGGCATGAATCCAGAAACTGAAAATTTCACTCTGATTAAAATACTACCCTTCTAGTTCATCTCTCTAGTACCTACAGCATTATATTTCTGTCCCATGATTCAGACTTCAGATCTGTCAACAGCTAAAATATAAGAAAGTCCCTGTGAAATTTACAAATATGTTCATTCTTTTCACAAGAACAGGCTTTAGCAGAGGAAAGTAACAAAGAAAAAAAAAAACTAAGAATGCTGGCCTCTGCAAATAAGACAATGGAGTAAATTAGAAATATTGAAAATAAATATCCTTGAATCAAGCATCTGTATCCAGGCAGCCCAGATACATGAGGTATGCAATTGCATATTTATTGCTCTTCAATCTAGACCCACCCTTTTCTTCATCACCGGAATCCTCTAGGCTGAGGAGTATTGTGAAACCAGCTCTAAATTCAGAAGACCTTGTCTTGAGATAACAACTACATCAACTAGTTTTGCCAATTTGGACTCTGTCAGCTAAATTCCTCTTCCCTAAAATGGACATTTTAGCAATTTGCATACTGTCCTCCAAGGGACACAGGGAAAGTTAAGTGATAAGTGGATAAAAACACTTTGATTAGCAAAAGATCAAGCACTTACATTGTTATTTCTGTATTTTCAGTCCTCATAGTCAGAAAGCATCCCTAGTCATGGAACACGTCTTATCTTCATCATCTTTCAATAAAATAAAGTGATGTTCTGAGTATTTGTGTCACTCAAAATTCATATGTCAAAATCTACACCTCAAGGTGATGGTATTAAGAGGTAGAGCCTTTGAGAGGTGATTAGATCATGAGGATGGAGCCTTCATGAATGGAATTAGTGCCTTTATATAAGAGAACCAACGGAACTTGTTTGCTTTTCCACAAAGTGGAAATGAAGTGAGTAAAGATGCAATCTATGAAAAACATCCATTCACTGAAGCTGGTAGCATCTTGATCTTGGACTTCCCATCCTCCAGAAGAAAAAATGTTATGTTTAAGCCACCCAGTTATAGCAGCTCAGACTGAGAAGAAGGGGTAAATTTTCTCAAAGAAAAATGTTCTTTTTGTTTGCTTCTTTTTTGTTTGTTTTATTTTTTGCTGTGATTTAGTTGTTTGTCTTTCTAGTTTAAATATTTCAACTCAAAAGTTGCTGAACTTGAAGACACCCAAGTGATTAAATACACTGGTTGGGAGCTCTGGTGTTTAATGTTGCTAACATTCCCCAAAATTCATTTTTATATTTAACATGATTTTAGTAAAAACTCCAGTGTCACTTTGGAATGAGGAATGATTTGGATGATTTACACATTAAATGGGGATTAAATGGGTAAATGGGATTAAAGAGCTACAGTTATTTAAATAGAAGAATTCTTGTATAGGAATATAGAAATTGATAAATGAAATAAGGAATAAACTAAAAAACAGAGCCAAGTGCATATAATGGTGTACATTGAAAATGAAGTAGGTGTGTTTCATCTTTAAAAATTCATCCATCTGCATGCTTATGTACAAATTTCTGTAGGTATATCTCAATAATTTTTAATTCGAGGAGAACAAAAAATTCAAGAGTTAAAGAGAAGGGAGCAATTATTGAACTATTCTGAAAAATAAAAATCTAGATATTAAACTTATACCATATGCTGAAATAAATTCTAGTTTAACCATCCCTCTAAAAAAGGGTCAATATTTGCATGATATGAGGATGAGGAAGACAGATAATATAATAAAAGATGTACACATTGAATCCAACAACCACCAACTGATAAGATAAATTAAATTAAATCATATGTAGCAGGTAAATCACTGCTACAAATCAAAAAGAAAACTCCAAATACCTCCAAAAAATGACCAAGAGCTAACTTTTATATAAAACATTCAGTCTATTTAATAATTCTTAAAGTCAACTTATTTACTGAGGACATATTTTGGGTTTTTTTCTATCAAACTGATAAATGTGTTATTTCTTTTTTATGATACTATCCAAATTTGGCTAGAATGTAAGGAAATGCTCAGTTAGTGGGAATACAAATTGGTTTAACATTTGGCAATATGTAGCAAAAGCCTTAAGTAGTGCATCTTTCAGATTATTTAAAACAGCAAATCTAACCTATAGAAATTTATCCTAAATAATCATGATAATGGAAATGTATGTATGTGAAAGAGTGTTCATTGTAGAACTATACCAGTAAAGCCTGTTAGGAATTATCTAAATATCCATGAAAGGAAGGAGATTGATTATGTAAACTAATACATCCATAATTGAATACTGTACAGCTATTAAAAATATTTAATGAATGTAATGGGTATTATTTCTTGTCAGACATTTTTCTAAAAGCTTTTCATGCATGAACCCATTTAAATCTCACACGATTCCATGAAGTATGCAGTATTTATTTTCCTCCATGAGAAAAAGGGGGGAAAGTAGTTAATTTGACCCAAAGCCATAGTTAGCATGTGGCTGCATGGACTATGAAGTCAAGCAGTGCAGCTCCAGAGCCACCACCCCGTCACTATGCCTGCTGTCCGCATAGCGGCAGAGAAATAGTTAAGTCCATGGGGGAATGCCTAGCTCACATCAAAATAGTCTCTTTTCTGTAGCTCGAATTGGAGGCATGCTATAAGAGCATTGAGATCTATGAGTAGTGTTTAGACATCAACAAGTGCCCCAGACTCACACCAAAAGTCAGGAGACTTCTCTCTTCCTCACCGCCACTCCATTTTATCCAACAGCAAGTCCTGTTGTCTTCACCTTCAAAATATGTCTGAAATTCAACCACATCCCGTTCTACTGCTTTCACCCTATAACAAGTCAGCTCTTACATTAACTTGAACAGCCACAACACCTTCCTAATAGGTCTCTCCTTTAGGAAAAACTCTCAAACAGGGTTTTGCCCCTCTGCTCTTACACCACAGCAATCAGCAACACAGAAGGCTCCTATGACCACCAAAGGTGGGAGGTGGGTTAGTTGCCTACACAACAAGCTGCAGACACCAGTTGGATACCCTCTACCTCAGGTCCAACACTCTTTACCTGGAGATAGTGTCAAATTCCACAGGAGTGGGGCTAAGTCCCCAAGACTTTCGCCAATCCCAGACAGTGGAACGTCTGGACCTCTGTGTAAGGTCGGAGGTACCGGAGGGCGGGGTGGGCCTCGCCTCAACAAGATGGCTCCAACTGGGACCAGGCCGGAACTAAGACTGTCCCAACCAATGATCGCCCTCCCCAGCCCCCCTCACAGCTTTCTCAGCGTGCCCTTCATAAACCGGTCTGCCACCTTGCTGGGGGCGACTTCTCCGGCCCACAGCTATAAGGACCGGTGAACCTCGCCCGGGGTTGCGCTAATAAATTTTTCTTGGCTCCTTTGTTGCCGTTTCGCCGGGTTTGGTTTCGTTTGCCTTACACTCTGGAGGAGAAGGAGCACAGATGAACTGCAGAGGGGAAGGTCTCCGTCTTCATACTTGGTGATGTAGCCACCAAGACATGTAGGCGATAGCTCCTAAGTTGTAGTTGTTCAGATGTGCTTTCATGGAGATATTTTCAGGAACTGTAGAGATGATAACTATTTATAGAAACCCTAGAGGTTGTGGTGGTTCTCTATGGCTGAAGTGTTGGTATTTGAGACAGTGAACTACTTGTGTCAGATTGGCAATGACCCAGTTTATCTGTGATTGTCATGGTTTTAAAACTGAAATTCCCGCATCCTATTAACCCCCTCAGCCTCTGGCAAACCAGGACAGTGGGTCACTCTAGAAGATCAGAACTTTATACTGTACTTCATGAGGAAAACATTTCCCTATGACTTTGTTCCATGCCTGATGTATTTAAACATCCCAGGAATAATTTTCTGAACTGTACAGAAAGTAAGAGAGTATTTAACTCTTAAGTGGACCGACTGATAGAGTCCATGATTGCAGTGAAAGTCCCCAGGGAAAACTGACACAGAAGGGAACAGAATTGATGCTTCCCAGCCTAGAAATTCTCCTACATATGCCAAATCTTGAAGATGCTTGCCAAAGTAAGAAAGTAAATAGAGGAAGGCAGAGAGAAGGAAAACATAAATGATTCGAATTAAAAAGCACTCTGAAATGGCACTGGTGTACCTCAATTGCTTTGAGTTGTTTTTCCAGCAATGAAAATATATGCCAATTTAACCTACCCTCTAGTATCAAATCCCTCTTATGGTCAAGTTGCTCATAGCTAAGAGATATCAGCAAGAGTATCATAGTTTAAGACTCAGTTTCAGTAGGAAAAGTATTTGATACATCTCACATCTTTTCCAGATTAAATGTTATAATAAGCTAGGTACAATGTCACATGCCTGTAATCCCAGCACTCTGGGAGGCTAAGGCAAGAGGATTGCCTGAACCCAGAGGTTCAAGACCAGCCTGGGCAACTTGGCAAGACCTCGTCTCTACAATAAATCAAAAAATTAGCTGGGTGTGTTGGTACACACGTGTAGTTTCAGCTACTTGGAGTGCTGAGGCAGAAGGATCATCTGAGCCGTGAAGGTCTAGGGTGTGGTGGCCGTGAGGGTGCCACTGCATTCCAGCCTGGGTGACAGAGTAAGACTCTGACTCCAAAATAGAAACAAACAAAAAAATTAATTGGCTGCTTTTCATTATTCTACTTTAGTTTCTTTTTACTTGTTATTTTATTTATTTAGTTTTGTGAGTTGGATGGGTTTTTTTTCTTCCTTTGCCAATTTTTCTTTTAGTTTGAGAAATATTTTCTTTTTGCTATTGAACAGCTCTTTATATATCAAAGAGATCAGTTCTCTGCTTTACTGTGGCCACCATTTTCCTACCAATTAATCACTTCACTTATTTGGTCACCTGTATAGAAAATATTAATTGCTACATAGTTAAATTTAGGGATAATTTTATTTTGGAGGTTTCAGTAATGCTTAGATAAGGCTTTCATAATGCAAGATTCTACTTTATAAGTAAGTTTTTTAAATGTCAAGAATTTCTCCTATTTTTACATTAATAGTATTAATCCATCTAAAATTAATTTGGTATAAAAGTGAGGAAAAGGTTCCACTTCATTTTCCCCAAATATCTAGGCACATGTTCTAACATAATTTATTGATAAATTCACTAATTTTAAATGTCACTGATATCAGTTAGGGCTATATTTGAATGGATATCTTAGAAATTTGTCCAAAGTTATTAAATAAAAAATATATTTCCCCACATTTAAGCAGATATCTGAAGATAAAAAGTACTGGACTGAGTTTTGCAATGCCATTAATATCCTAGTCTCTCTCTCTAACCTTCTGCTTCTTATATCTTTATTCTTATAATTGCTTCATGTTGTAGAAAAGCTGCTTCACCTCTCACCTACAATCAGCATGTTCAGACAAGAAGAGAAATAGAGAAAGAAGGAAAAGGAAAATGCAGAGAAGGAGGTGTTAGTGGTGGTAATGAGGAGAAATAGACAATGACTTTGACAGGAAAGAAACTTTCCCCCAAACCCCAGTAGACATCTGCTTATGTCTTCTTTGTCAGGCTGTCTCGTATGATCAATATCTCCTGCAAAAAAAGGCTAGGAAATTAATAGTTAAAGCTAGACATATCACTACCATGAACAAATATCAGGCTTCCATTAGTAAAAGAGACAGGGAAAATTGATATTGGATGCACAACTAACAGCTGGGTACTAAATTGTTACATGTGCACTTGACGGATGGCCTAGTGCATTTGATCATGTATAAAATAATAATGCAAAATATTTTATAAAATTGTTGGAACATCTAGAGATTAATTAGCTATATATACTTAAAAAGGAAGAAAATTAATAAGGCAACTATTAACTCCAGGGAAAACAAAAAACTGAACTAAAACTTAAGTAATCATAACTTACTATTTGTCTTAACAATAAATCTTGCTTTTATAGTCATAAAAAAATGAAAACTGACTTCAGAAGATAAGTAAGAACATTTCAAGCATAACCTTTAGAGTTCCCATTTTTCTATCCTTGCTCATTTCCTGGACCCCAGGTTACAGTGCATCAAAAACTCCCCTGAGGAGACTAATAATAAGTAAAACACAGGCAGTCTTGGTTCAAGTTGTTATTTCATCAATTAGGATAACCCTTCATCTTAACTCTTCTCTATAATATTCCTAGCAAATGCTTACTTGGCTTCTGCTTGGACATATCCACTGACAGGAAGCTTACTACTCCTCCAGATAGTCCATTCATTTCTGAACAACTCTATTCACTGCTGAAACATTCCCTATAATCAGGTCAAGAGACCTACTTTAACATTGATTTAGTCTTTACTTTTTAACTACCTAAGGTCTTATAGAATATATTTGATCCCTCTTTCAAAAGAAAAACAGTAATCAGCTATGTGAATAAACTATTGTCAGGCTTCCCACTCACTACCCTTCTTATATTAAATGCTTATTTAGGCCCTCTAACCAGTTTTAAATGACATGGTTTCATATTCCAGTGAATTTTGGACATGTTACTTTGAATGTACTTCATCTCATTAATGTCCCTCTTTTTTTTTAGTCAGAGTCTCACTCTATCTACCAGGCTGGACTGCAGTGGCACGCTCACTGCCACCGCAGCCTCGATCTGCTGGTCTCAGGCAATCCTTTTACCTCAGCCACCCAAGTAGCTGGAACTATAAGCATGCACCACCACGCCTGGTTAATTTTTTGATGTATTATAGAGATGAGATCTCGCCAAGTTTCCCATGCTGGTCTCGAAACCCTGGGCTCAGGCAATCTTCTCATCTTAGCCTCCCAAAGTGCTAGGGTTATAGGCATGAGCCACCACGTGCGGCCTAATGTCCCTCTTAAAATGTGGCACCATAACAGAATACATGGTGGCCAAGGAAAATAACACAAAAAGCAAGGTTTCCAAATTTCACATTATATTAGGAGGTAACTTATATGACTAAGTTTACTTTGGGGTCCTTTTGGCTATCTTTTTGGAAGAATATAAGATTGTTGATCTTTATAAAGACTTAAAAAACTATGCATTCCAGCTGTTAGATCTTTACCAAATACATGTCCCCATTCATTATCCACAATGTTAAAAAGTACCAAAGTCAAGGTAAAGTAAGAAAAAATGGAGTCTGGGTGAGTCATCTTCTCTTTCAAGAATCAAAGAAAAATTATAAACTAAGATACTTTTCTGCAGTCTTAAATATCCTATGAATCTAGGATAAAATCATTTTCCAGTATCCTGTCATAGTCACAGGGAGATGTCCCAATTTGCTGGATTCTAGCAGGCAAAAGCTGTTTCTGATTTGCAGTCTTTGTCAGTATTTCTTTTCTTCATATCTACTCATTCCTCTTCTTTATACTCATTTAGAACACGCTAATGGAAGTAGCCTGCCACGTGGCTTTCCTTTTTGCCACTCTTTCTCAGGAAATGTGATTAAAGAACTTGGAGTAGGATGTTTTATGCACAAATATTCAGACAGTCTCTTAGCAATAAATGGCTGTCGCTTCTATTATCTGTCTGGCTCTGAGTTCTATTATCTGTTGTGAATTGGTGCAGGGTTCTGTAAAACAGTTTTTAGGCAGCCTCATTACTCCCTTCCACACCTTCTGCTCCATCTGAGTGCTGCTGCTGTGATTGCTGGGTAATGTTTGCCATTAGACAAGGCACATAAAAGAATCAAGCTATGACTAATTCACTTGATGGCTCTGTGCCCTGTGTCATGTTCATTAACACCTCTCAACTCTGTTATTAAAGAGAATCACAGAGCAGACCTCAGTGGGCTCACATTTATACTATAGGCTGCCTTATTTTTCAACCCCAGCCACATTTGTATCACTGACTTGTCTTGAGCACCCTCAGCTTCTACCCTAGGCCTATTCCACCCTGCTACAGTTAGCTGGGTCTTTCATTAGATAAATGCTTCTGAGAGTCTGTTGCTAAGAGAGGTTTTTAGGTTGCCTGGAAAGGGGGCTTTTTGCCTTCTGAAGAATCAGCCAATCAGATTTCAGCTGAAAAGTCATCCAGAGATGCTGGTAGTAGAAGTTCAATGAGAAAAAAACAGTAATAACACCTTAAAATATTTGCTGAATATTTTAAAGTATACCCAGCCCTTTTGTAACTATTATTTCACTTGAGGCTCACAGCAACTCTGTGTCATCAGCTGTATAAATAGTCCTGGAATGTACTTCAACACTAGATTTCTTATTCAGATGAGGTATTGTATAAAGGATAAATAACTTATCTACAATGCTGAGCAAAATATAAAGAAATAGTATCATTTATGTTTGGCTTCTTCAAGCTTAGTGATAAAAGTAACAGCAAAACAAGAGAGAGAAATAAAGAATATTTTTATTAATACTGACTCTCATGTTCTATAACTACAGGGGCATCATACTTACCTGTTTTAATCATTAACCTCAATTGACTAGCCATAAGCCCATAAGGACTTTGGAAACCTTTTGATAATGATTACTATTATTCATCAATATTTAGGTATTCTCTATTTCTGAGTACATGAAGGATTGCACTAATCCACCTTATGAAGTTTGGCATGGCCGTGTGACTTGGTTTGACCATGAAATGTGAGAGGAAGCATTTAACTGCAGATGTGTGAATCTCTAGTTTGGCTCTTCCCTTGCCATAGGAATTGCAAAAGCATGTATTTATATGGGGGACCATAATATTTAAGCAACTTAAAATGCTGACTCAGCACTTGGGATACAGTTGCTCTGGAGAAACATCTAGACTTTAAATAGAATTTGAATGAGCACAAAATAAATTTTTGTTATAAAAAATTACTGAGATGATGTTATTTGTTACCACAGCATAACCTAGACTGACATAGTCTTTGTTGCTCTAGATATATCATAAAAAGGAGCTACTATTAGAAGTGAAAAATAGATGCAGCCTGGATAAATGAAAAAATAAATCAATGAAATTAAAGTCAAAAGTTCAAATCCATTCGAAGACATGAATTCTGCCAGATGCCATGTAATAGTTGCCAAGGTTTTTCACTATACAAGAGCAACCATCTGGTGAAGACAAGTAAATTCTGAAATCTAGTTCATGCTTTGCTCACCATGCTGTGCTTCCTGGTTAAAGGCTATGCCCAGCAGCAGGGTACTGTTTCCTAATTCATACAAAAGTGCTTTAGGGAAAGGTTATATTCCTGAACTCAAATCTCACTTCTTGAATGACCTGTGAGATATTACTTAAATTCTTTGAAATTTTTTTTAATGTGAACAAAAGTCTTCACCTCATTTATTTTAAGGAGATTTATATTGAATAAGATATTTTTAAAGGTACATACAGAGTGTTCAGAATATAGACTAATAGCACTCAAATATGAAGCACCAGCCTTGATTGTTGAGAGTCTCCACCAGGAAATACACAGATAATATTTGCGAGTGGGACAAATGACCATTTTCCAAAATAAGTGGTTTGGGAAGTTTCATAAATGTGAGTAATATTGCAGTTGTTCCAGCATAATAAACTAGATATATAAAAATAATATGTGCTTTCAAGGGACAGAAATACTATTCGAACTATTATAATGGTGAGAGAATAGTAATTTGTTGACATAAAACAATAGTTAACAAACCTTGAGAAGAGGTGGAATGACGTTGGACTTCAGAGCAACTGGAATCAGGAACTTAAGCATGACCACATCCTTCTCTTTTGCCACGTTTTTTTTTTTTCTTTCTTTCTTGCTCTTTTTCCTATGTATCACTATCTTTTTCATCCACTGCAAACTGGCTTCTTCTAAACTGAGTACCATATGTTCTTACTCATAAGCGGACCCTGAACATTTACCATAATACTATAAGAAAGGGATTGGCAGTAGCCGGAAACTGCCAGGGGAGTAAGGTGGGGGCACATCACATTAACAAGCGTACCTGATCTCAAACCAGGCAAAGTGGGGACAAAAGGTAGGCCCAAATTTTACTTGTACAATGACCACTTGTATACTTAATCCTGAATTGTACCTCATATCTTTAAAATAAAATAATTTTTTTTTAAAGACTGACTTCTTCTAGATAATAGGAAAATTGACTGCCTAGAGTTCTTAAAATTTCTACCAAAAAAAAAGACTTTCAGCTGGGTTCGGTGGCTCAGCCTATAATCCCGCGCCTTTGGGAGGCTGAGGTGAGTGGATTGCCTGAGCCCGCGGGTTCGAGAACCGCGTGGGCAGGCGAGACCTCATCTCTACAATAAATCAAAAAATTAGCCGGGCATGGTAGCGCATGCCTGTAATTCCGGCTACTGGGAAGGCTGAGGCGGAAGGATCGCCGGAGCCCAGCAGGTCGAGGCTGCGGTGGCCGGGAGCGGCCACTGCACTCCAGTCTGGGTGACAGAGTGAGATTCCAACTCAAAAAAATAATTAAAAAAAAAAAAAGACTTTCAGTTAAATTTCAAAGAATTCTAGAAAGAATTTTGATTGCCTAGTCTGATCAGGAATTCCCACTGACCCCATAAGATCAATAAACTGTTTCTTGGGGGGGAAATCTCTGAATGGCCCAACTTAAATAATATGTTATCCATGGAATAATAAACTGTGGTCAAGGATAGGATCATAGTCATGGAAAATCATGGTAGCCCCAACTGAAACCAATTAGTAGAAATAAAAAAATAAAGAGTTTCCAAGAGAAACAAAGGGTATAGATAGCTGTCCTCTTTAGATAGTACCTTAGGGTGAACCTGTTGAGAAAAGCGATGATAACAAAAACAAATTCAACATGTTAGTGGGAAAAAGAAAACCAATGATCTGCATGATGGGCCCAGTGACAGAACTTAGCAATGTACTTTTACCTGTAGTTTTTCAGAAAGACATATTTCCTGGACCAATTAATATTTTTCTGTCTATTGTATTATTTCATATATTATATCACTTTTCTCCTATTATAGGGCACCACTCACTCATCAGGAAAGCTTAGATTAACTGGAAACATTCTAACTGAATTTTCCAGAATCCCCTTTGCTATATGATTCCAGGTTAGAGTCTGCCAATAAGAAGAACTCACATGAGATGCCAAAAGGCAGAAGTGACTTGAGAGATCAAGGCGGTTATATAGGTGACTGGAGACAAGTTATACAGCCAATCAAGACAGTTGGTTGGGAGCTTTCCCTACAATTCAAACATTGCAATTGTTTCCTGATGAGTTTTCTTACTACTCGCTAAAGGATTTCAGGCTTTCTGACATTTTGTGTATACCCTTTTGATCTCTCTCCCAGATAATCCCTAATTTCTATGTTAAACTTCATTATTCTTGCATTACTTAAAATGATTCTGTTTTCCTCTGAAAGCAAAAACTGGTATAGTTGGAGACCTTGTTAGATACAAGCAGAGGGATTTTAGACAGGGTACATATAAAGTACTTTCAGTGGTCAAGAATTAGTGTGGGGTTCGTAGAGAGAGAATACAAGAACAAAACAAAGAGAGAGAGAATGAGAATGCATCAGGAATTTATTGAATCCCCCGTGAAATAATGCAGCAGACCCCATGGTTCTACATGAAAAGATATATTTTCCCATAAAATGTTTGAATTAAATTTTTATTTGCTATAAAGTACATATGCTAATTGATAAAAATTCAAGTACTATCCATAAAATTAAATAAAATTTAATTGTACCTTGATTATGTCAAAGAATATTATTATTTTTAAACATACAAACTGAGTTGTTAGAGTTTGCAACTTACTCTCAGGTAGTTCAATAGAACTGGATAGAAATAAATGAAAGAAGGAAAGAATGATTATAATTTAAAATGCTAAAATGTTAGTTATTTGGGGGGACTGTGGATAAAATATATTCAAAAACATATTGCAATATTTTTTGCATCTTTTTACTATCTAAGATTATTTTAAAATCAAATGTTAGAAACTTTCACTTCCAGGAATATAGAGTCAATATTTTTTCCCTGTTTTTCCTGCTAAGTACAACTAAAACCCCTGGACACTATACATAAAATAAGCACCTTTTCTGAAAGGTAGAAAGAAGAAAGTAGATAGTCTAGGGATGTTCAGATCCAATAAACAACACAGTAGTAAGTCCTCTAGGTTTTCTTTCATCTCCCATATCTCAATCTTTGCAGTGTAGAAGATAGAACCCCAGCCGGGCTCGGTGGCTCAGCCTGTAATCCTGCGCCTTTGGGAAGCTGAGGTGAGTGCATTGCCTGAGCCCACGGGTTCGAGACCCGCCTGGGCAGCAAGACCTCATCTCTACAATAAATAAAAAAATCAGCCGGGCATGGTAGCGCACGCCTGTAGTTCCAGCTACTTGGACGGCTGAGGCGGAAGGACCGCTGGAGCCCAGCAGTTCGAGGCTGTGGTGGCCGGGAGCGGCCACTGCACTCCAGTCTGGGCGACAGAGTGAGACTCCAACTCAAAAAAAAAAAAAAGAAGAAGAAGAAGATAGAAACCCAGAAATGCCAATGGGCTTAGAGAAATAAATAAATAAAGCCCCAGCAAAACCTGCTCTCCCTAGCTAAAGGGCCAGGAAAGAGGCAGCCTGGCAAAACAGAATACTTTTGATAATAACCACTCTAATCTACCAAAACTTCACAGAAAAAAACTTTGTATCCCATTTCACATACCAGCAAAGGTCAAGTGGGGAGCCTAGATTTCTGCAAATCACCTAGGTATAGTGCGGCACCTCAATCCTTCTGCAGGAGCAGTGTCTGAGAAGGCCAAGTCAGGAGCTGGGATTTTCATACCCACTAGGCAATAAAAATGTCTCCCTCATACTTATGCCAGTCAGAAACATGTGGGGAAGCTGGACTTCCACACTCATGAAGTACTCCTCTCTAGGGTCATATCAAAAGAGGCATAGTGGAGAGTTAGATCTCCACCAGTGCCCACAGCACTAAGACCACCACCACAATCACCACCACTCACTGGGGTAGTAAAGGCCACGTGGACATCTATAACTCAGTACTCTTGCCTCTCTCAGCCAAATAGGGATCAGCAGAGGCTCCCAGTAGGAAGTTGGAATTCTTAATTCTTCTTAGCAGTAAGGAGAAGACGTCTTTATTTTGTGTCTACGAAGGCCATGTTAGTAACAAGAAAGAGTCCTCCTCTTTCCCTACCAAAGTGATGTCAGAAAGGGCAAGCTAAAATAGATGTTTTGAATAAGATTCAGTTTTTCATAACATAATAACTAAAATATCCAGATTTCAATGGGAATAAAAATGTATTGCTAAATACTGGAAAAGTCTCAAACTGCATGAAGAAAGATAATCAGTAGATTCTAACACTGAGATGACAGTGCTGTTAGAATTATCTGACAAATATTTTCAAAGCAACCATCATAAAAATATTTTAATTAACAATTATAAACACAGTAGCGGCAAATTAAAAAAACAAAGTCTCAGCAAGAAATAGAAAATATTTTAGGAGAACCAAATGGAAATATTATAACTTAAAAATACAATAACTAAAATTAAAAACTCAGTAATGGGCTCAACCGCAATATAGAGGAGACATAATGCTCAGTGTACTCTAAGAACAATAGAAATTACCCAATCTGGACAGCATAGATAAAATTGCAAAGTCTCAGGAACCTATGAAAATATAACAAAAGATTGAATATTTGTGTCATTGGAGTTCTAGAAGAAAAGGAAAAAAAGGATAGTCTGAAAATGTACCTAAAGAAATAATGTGGCTCAGCCTGTAATCCCGTGCCTTTGGGAGGTTGAGGTGAGTGGATTGCCTGAGCCCGTGGGTTCAAGACTCACCTGGGCAACTTGGTGAGCCCTCATCTCTACAATAAATCAAAGTGAGCCGGTCGTGGTAGCGCACACCTGTAGTTCTAGCTACTCGGAAGGCTGAAGTGGAAGGATGGCCGGAGCCCAGCAGGTTGAGGCTGCGGTGGCCAGGAGTGGCCACTGCACTCCAGTATGGGTGACAGAGTGAGACTCCAACTCAAAAAAAAGAAAAAAAAAAGAAAAGAAATCCCCCCAAATCTGACCAAAAATAAAACTAAACAAAAAATCATATACTTACAAATTCAAAGGTTGAACCAATCCCAATGGAAAAAAAAACAAATTCACACCAAAGCATATTATAGTCAAAGCTCTAAAAACTAAAAACAAAGAAAAAAATATTAATAAGCATATCCATTAAAACAGCTATACAAAGAGATAACACTCAAAAGACTAGAGAAAAGACAAGATGAAATTCTAAGCAATGTTCAAGCAACACAGAGAATTGCAAGGAAAACAAAACAAAAATAGAATAAGCAAAAAGTTAAAGGGCAAAGTTAGCATTAAGAGATTAATAATTACATTAAATATAAATGACCTAAAAACAAATTTTTTAAAAAATTGAAAAAGGAGTAAAGTGGGAAGAATCACTCTAACTGAAATTAAGGTTTACCATATGTCTGCAGTAATCAAGACAGTGTGGTGTTCAATGGAACAGGTTAGGGAATCCCAAAACAGACTCACACACTCATATACCTAACTGATTTTTTACAAAAGTGCAAAAACAATTAAATGAAGGAAAGATTGCCCTTTCAATAAATGGTGCTAGAGTAATTGAACATCTATAGACAAAATGTGAATCTCAACCTAATCCTCACACTTTAAACAAAAATTAACACAAAATGGATCATGGACTTAAATGTAAACTGCAAAATTAAAACCCTTCCATAACTAAACATAGAAATAAGCCTTGGTTATCTTGGGCTGGGCAAAGAATTCTTAGAACAAATACTAAAGTCATGATTCATTAAAAAATACCTATAATTCCAGCATTTTGGGAGGCCAGAGTGAGAGGACCGCCTGAGTCAATGGGTTTAAGACCAGCCTGGGCAACTTTGCGAGACCTCATCTCTACAATAAATCAAAAAATTAGCTGGGCGTGGTGACACATGCCTGTAATTCTAGCTACTTGGACGGCTGAAGCAAAAGGATCGCCTGAGCCCAGCTGGTTGAGGCTGTGGTGGCCGTGAGCGTGCCACTTCAGGTTGGGCGAGAGTGAGACTCTAACTAAAAAAAAAAAACAACTGATAAAGTAGATTTCCACAAAATTACAAATTTTTGATTCACAAAAGACCTTATTAAGGAGAGTATAGATATAATACACACTAGAAAAATATAGACAAACAAGTATATAACCAAGGACTATTATCCAGGATATATAAAAATTCTCACAGCACAATAGCAAAAACAAACGCATGAAAAGAAGCCTATCATCATTAGCCATTGGAGAAATGCAAATTAATACTATAATGAGATACCAGTACACACCCACTGGAATGGCTAAAATAAATATTCACAACATCAAATGTTAGCAAGAATGCATAAAAACTGAATCATTTATACATTATTCTGAGAATGTAAGAGAGTACAACTATTCTGTAAAAGTTGACTATTAAAAAAAAACTTAACATGTAACTACCCTATGACCCAGCAATTGCACTCTTGGGCATTTATTTCAAGGAAATGAAGACTTGTGTTAATATAAAAACCTATACACAAATGTTTATGGCACTATACTAATTTGCTAGTGCTACCATTAACAAAGTATCAAAAAAGAGGTGGCTTAAACAACAGAAATTTATTGTCTCACAGTTTTGGAGGCTAAAAGTTCAAGATCAAAGTTTACAGAAGCATTGCTTTCTTCTGATGGTTGTAAATGAGAATCTGTTCCGTGCCTCTCATCTAGCTTCTGGTGGTTTGCTGGCAGTTGGCGTTCCTTGGCTTGTAAAAGCATCACCATAATCTCTGACTTCTTTTTCACATGGTGTCCCCTGTGTGTGCAAGTCTGTCTCTAAATTTGACCTTTTAATAAAGACACCACTTATATTGGATTAGGGTTCACCCTAATGACTTATTTATGTATTATTTATTTTAACTTATTCATTTATTGAGTTGAAGTCTCACTCCGTTGCCCAGGCTGGAGTGCAGTGGCATGTTCACAGTTACTGCAGCCTCGACCTACTAGGCTCAGGTGATTCTTCTGCCTCATCCTTCAAAGTAGCTGAAACACAGGTGCACACCACCACGCCCAGTTAAAAAATTTTTTTAATTGCCAAGTTGCCCGGGCTAGTCTCAAACTCCTGGGATCAGGCAATCCTCCTGTCTCTGCCTCGGAAAGTGCAGGGATTACAACCATGAGCCACCATGCTCAGCCTCTAATGACTTTATTTTAACTCAATTGTCTCTGTAAAGACCTATCTTCAAATAAAGTCACATTCTGAGAGTTAAGACTTCAACATATGAACTTTTGGAAAATACAATTCAATCCATAACAAGTACCTTTATTTGCAATATGTTTTAACTAGAAACAACACTGACGCCTTTCAACAGGTGAATATTTAAACAAACGTATTACATTCATTCCATGGTATATTACTCAACAATTAAAAGAAAAAACTATGTAATAACCTGGATGGCTTTCCTGGAAATTATACTGAATGGAAAATGCCAATCCCAAGAGATTATATATTATATGGTTCCATTTATAAAACATTCTTGAAATGACAAAGTTATAGAAACAGAGAACAGATTCATGATTGCCAGGAGTTAAGGACGGGATGAGATGGGGAAAATGTGGGTGTGGCCAAAGGGGCAACACAAGGGATCTTTGTAGCAGTGAAATGTTCTGTATCTTGATTATATGGACGTTAATATCCTGAATGTAATATTGTACCATAGTTTTGTAAGATGTTACTACAGGTAAAACTGCATAAAGGGTAAAGGGTAAATGGGCTCTTTGTCTTTTTTTTTGCCAGGGAGGGACTGAATAGGAGTCTCATTCTGTCACCCAGGCTTGAGTGCAATGGCACACTCACTGCTAGGGCAGCCTCAACCTGCTGGGCTCAGGCGATTCTTCTGCCTCAGCCTTCCAAGTAGCTGGAACTACAGATCCATGCCACTACACTGGTTAATTTTTTGGTTTATTGTAGAGACAAGGTCTCACCAAGTTGCCCAACATAGTCTTGAATCATTGGACTCAGGCAGTCCTTTCACCTTGACTTCCCAAAGTGCTGGGATCACAGGTGTGAGTCACCATGCCCAGCTCTCCATATTATTTCTTACAACTGCATGTCAATTTAAAATTATCTTAAAATAAAATGTTTAAAAGTTTGTGCTATTTTCCCCAGATTATAAAAATCATATATAACAAAAGCCAAATGCTTGAAAAATACAGACTAATATATGGAGAAACATTTTAAAAGACACTCATAATCCTCTCTAAGGTTGTATTATTATTTCTAAAAAGTAAATATGTTACACTATATACATAACCTAGATAATAACTGGGATCATTTTGCCCCTTAAAGTGTAAGTAAGATTGAGTCAAATACATCCTCATTCCCATCTTCCTTTCAGTGACATGTAAAAATTGAAACAGTTTCCTCCTGCTTTCTGTTTGTACCTGAAGGTAGGAGTAGGAAGTGCTTAGGGCTCAGACACGTGTTTCTGAATCCCGTTTGGTTGAGTCAGTTCTATTTATGGATCATTTGCCAGTTCTGCCATATCTAGTGCCATTGCAGCCTTACTTCCTGAAAACTCAACTCTCTTGAGATAGATATGTAGCATAGCATATTTTACTGATGTCCAAAGGAAGGTGAATGAGGAGAGCATTACATCACACCAACAAAAATATATTCATATCAGACACCAGATTCTTCATTCTAGAAAGCACTTTGATTCTCCCACAACTAGGGATTGTCACTGTCCACTAGTCTCCCAAGGTCTTCATCTTTGTGCAGGCTTCCAGTTGATGCTTTCTCATTATTCCCTCACTTTTCCCTCCACGCTACCAAATCTCTGTTCATGGTTCATTCGTATAAGTTTAGCCTTCTCTTCTGTTATTTTGGCTTCTGGTAGCCCATGACCTCTGAGAATCACTTTCACACTTAGCAGGTGTAATAAAAATTCTAAATCAAGATATAGTCTTTCTTAAGAGAAACGCTTGTGCCATTTTTTTTAAAGAAAACCCATTTATTTCCCTTGCCACACACTTGTTACAAAAGAAAATGCTCTCACTGAATATGACTAGCCATGTGTCAGAGAACATATCTAGAGACAGAGGTTATCATTATCCTAATCTTTGGTTTTTCTGAATTATTTCTTATATTGGCCTCTTCAAAACTAATCACATTTGGGAAAATGGGGGCATCTCAGCAATTATTACATGAAAAAATAATAATAGTAAGGAAATATATATGTGACTGTCACTCCTCCTTTCTTATTAAACATGTCTCAGTGTTATTTGAACAGTAATATGCAAAATCTTAAAGGGTCAATCATCATGGGTGTTTTGCACTGAATTGTGTGTCCTTCCTATCCCCTCTCCAGAATTCATAGGTTGAAATCCTAAATTTTATTACCACAGACTGAGATTGTAGTTTTCTTTTTTGAGTCAGAATCTCACTTGGTCACCCAGGCTGAAGTACAGTGGCATGCTCCCAGCCACCACAGCCTCGAGGCTGCTGGGCTCAGGTAATCCTTCTGCCTCAGTCTTTTAAGTAACTGGAACTACAGGCACACACCATCACACCTGACTAATTTTTTGATTTATTGTAGAGATGAGGTCTCACCAAGTTGCCCAGGCTGGTCTTGAACCTGTGGGCAATCCTCTCACCTCAGCCTCCCAAAGTGCTGGGATTATAGGTGTGAGCCACCTCGCCCAGCCTTATGATTGTATTTGGAGATGAAGTCTTTTGAAATGTTATCAGGTTAAAAAAGAAGTCATTAGGGTGAGACTGTAATCCAGTATGACTGGTGCCATATAAGAAAAGATTAGAACACAGTCTCATATAGGGGAAAGACCATATGAAGACACGAGAACATAGTCATCCACAAGCTAAGAAGAAAGGTCTTAGGGGAAACCAGTCTTACTGACATTCTGATCTTATACTTCTTGCATCTAGAATCATGAGAACGTAAATTTCTGTTGTTTTAAACCACACAGTCTGTGATACTTTGTTATAATAGTCCTGGCAAACTAATACAATGAGTCTAATCAATCATAGCAATTTGTTTTTACTTTGACTATGACCCAATTATGGGAAATGAGATATAAGGAGCAATATTTTAGGTCCTTTAAAATAAATATTTTCTGTTATGCTTTAGACATGATTCTATGAAGACATGATGTTTGGAACTGCAGCAGCCATCTTAAAACCATGAAAACAAAATTAAGGACATTTATCTTAACCTTTAACATTGATTATTTAGTAAGTTTTATTAATAAATCTCAGTTGTTTGAGCTAGTTTTGACAGGTACTCTTTTATTTGAAGCCAAAACATTAAAACTGTTAACACTTTCATACATTGCATTAACTTTTCGTATGAGGTCAGTCCACTCTTTGTCTGAAATCTAAAAAACTCATTGTCAAAGGAAATATGAGCATAGCAATCACAAGAATGAATCTCGTCACACCAGAAAAATGGAGGGAAGTGGATAAAAATACTAATAAATTGTATCTAAAGTCTCTCTCCCTACATCTTGGCGTATTAATTCTTTCAGTCAAGAAATGTTTGCTGAGTGTCACTTATGTATCTGTGCTTGGTGCCATTTCCTTTGAAAGGGAAATTGAGTCTTGAATCTGAATCCAGTTTAAAATTGCTTATTGTGTGTATGGAGACTAAATATTTTAGCAAGACTAATTTAGCTGATGACCAGAACCAAATGAGTGAGGTAAATCCTGGCCTGTTGCCTCTGGCTCCAAAAGCAGCCAGACACCATCCTTCCAACTTTCTACCCCACGCCGTGACAGAGGAGTCCTCCCATAATAGGAAAAACACTGGTCACATCAGACAATACCTGAAGAAACAACATCGAATGGCATGGTTGGTTGGTAGCCACAGGGGCACTTGCACAGCTGTGCATCTCTGCTCCAGAGAGCAGCCCACCAGTGCGGGCAGCGTTCCAGAGGGTAATCACAGCTCATAAAAGCATGCTGGCGCCACCAAGACACAGTCAACTATCCCTCTCCCTGAACCTGGCTGCTCCAAAGTTGGGGGAACAGGGAGAACAGCTGACACGATTGGTGGCAAGTTAAATCACCTGTCTAAACCAAGCAATTTATAACCGGAGTGAGGAGGGACAAGTAAAATAAGCCTTGAGGTTTTTGTTTAGTTTAGTTTTTCAGTTGTTGTTGTTGTTTTATTTGTTTTTGTGATGAGAGCCAAGAAATCATTATTTTCCTTCCAGGTACCGAATAACTAAAAAACCACTTTTGAAGGCGCCAACGCCATCATCTCAGTATTGTTGTTGCCCCACTGAAGGGTGGGTAGAGACTGGCAGTTAGACAAACCTTGTTTTAATTGGCCTCCTCCTGGAAGGGAAAGAGCCAAACATTTGCGGGATGCTTATTCGAGCCAGTTTCAGAGTAATAAAAGTGCATCTTTGATATGCAGAGAGTTTATGTTCTTCATAAAAATGCTAATTTCAATCTTTGCTGAAAGGAGTGGCAAGAATGCTTTCCCCGTAGGCTTTTTAATATGAATACAGTTGTACTATGTGGATGACCTTGTAGTCATTAAAGAGGGGCAAAGCTTAAGTCCTCTCTGCAGCCTTTCAAATCCCACTCTGAGGATTTTACCACAGCGAATATTCAAACTCTTTTCACAGAAAACTGGAAAGCAATGTATTTGTTTCTTTAAAAAAAAAAAAAAAAAAAACGCTTAATACAAACACACAGGGAGAGCTTACCATATTTTTTCCTTCATTGAGTATGTTTTTCCAAGGTCAATTTGGAGGTTCTTCCTACTTGGCTGAGAAAATCTGGAGCCCCAGTAACTACGTTCACAGCCCTCTCTGTGGCTTGGAAACCTTCCCCACCTACAGATGCTACAAGAAGTTGCTGATGTTTTTCCAGGGCCCCACTGTTTGCTTCTCTTGCTGCAGAGAAGGAAGACAGGGTGATGAGTGAGGTTTTATTTGTCCTGTGGGATGACTCATTCAGCAAGAGTTTCTGACCCAAAATTCTAGTCTTTCTCTTTTCTATTCATCCTTCCCTCCACTCCCACCACTTTTGATTTTTTTAGTTCTCGGGCAGGTTTCCATGCGTCCTCTCCCTCTAATCTTGAAATATATGAAGACTTCTTTTAAAAAGTTAAACTTCTCACAATTGCACTCAATTTACTCTGAGAACTTGTTTAAAGGGCAGGGGTTTTGAAACGTGATCAACAAAATAATCAGTTCTGGATTACATTAAATAGCATCCTCCCAGACTGAGCCAAGCATTAAGAGGGAAAACAGCTACCTTCCATCTCTCCCGCCATGAATAAGACTCTGTGTCTCAAAAACATTTTATTGAATATTTCCCGAAATCATGCCTGTCTTTCCAATAGGGAGAGTGTGCAGTCATTCTCAGAACTCAGACCTATTCCGGATCCAGCAGCATCTTCACTCCATCTTCAATCCAGCTGCAGACAGCTCTAGGCAGCTCTCTGGTGCTGCACAATGTCTCCACACCTAACACTCTGCATTCACAGGAATTTCTTTTAGGTGTGGATGAGAAGGTACTAAATATGAAGAAATCAAACATAGTAGAGTAACTAAATAAAGCATTATACCACTAATCAATTTTCATTGCAGCCATGCAAATCCGAGTGATCAAATATCAAAATTTATGTTCATAAAACCTGATTTCTAGTATTCTCACCATCTCTTCTAATTCATGATAACATGTACAAATTACACTGCTTTGGACCTAGTCTTTCCCATCTACAAATTGAACAAAGAAAAAGCAGGGACACAGAACAGTGATATCTTTTCTTTCTCAAGAAGGAGTTCCTAGGAAAACAATAACACTTCCTATGAAAATGCTGCCGCCCAGGTTTATAATGAACTCCCCTGCTCACCTTTTTTTTTTGGGGGGGGGGTCAAAGTCTCAATCTGTTGCCCAGGATAGAGTGCAATAGCACAATCACATCTCACTGCAGCCTTGACTCCCTGAACTCAGGCAATCCTTTAGCCTCAGCCTCCCGAGTAGCTGGGACTACAAATACACACCGCCACGTCCAGCTAATTTCTTAATTTTTTTCTGTAGAAACAAGGTCTTGCTATGTTGCTTAGGCTGGTCTCAAATTCCAGGCTGAAGCAATCCCCCCCATCAGTCTCTCAAAGTGCTGAGATTACAGGCATGAGCCACCGCACCTGGCCTGCACTGCCTTTTTATACCAGGTCACATAATAAATAATCTTAGAGAAACTGTCTCTTCTGCATGGTTTAAGTCTAGCACAATCCAATAATGACTAAGGAGACTAGGTTAAAATAAGTTTTTTTAATCCTGCACCTTGGGAGGCTGAGGTGAGTGGATTGCCTGAGCCTGCGGGTTCGAGACCCGCCTGGGCAACTTGGTGAGACCTCATCTCTACAAATAAATCAAAAATTAGCCGGGCGTGGTAGTGCGCACCTGAAATTCCGGCTACTCGGAAGGCTGAGGCGGAAGGATCGCTGGAGCCCAGCAGGTTGAGGCTGCGGTGGCCGGGAGCCTGCCACTGCTTTCCAGTCTGGGCAACAAAGCAAGACTCTAACTAAAAAAACAAACAAACAAACAAAACAAAACAAAAAAGAAGTTTTTTTGAACTGCATTTTTTTTGTTTGTTTGTTTAGAGACAGGGTCTCACTCTGTCACCCTGGCTGGGGTGCAGTGGCAGGATCATGGATCATTGTAATGTAACCTCAAACTTCTAGGCTCAAACAATCCTCCTGCCTCAACCTCCCTGATGTACACCACCACGTCCAGCTAATTTTTTTTTTGGTAGAGATGGGGTGTAGCCATGTTGCCTACACTGAGCTTATCTCAAACTCCTGGCCTCAAACAATCCTCTCACTTTAGCCTCCCAAAGCATTGGGATTACAGACATGGACTTTATCTTAAAGGAAATAGTCTCTACCCTCAGGCAAGAGTTACCAAGACCAGATAGATTGGTCAAATCAAAGGCTATATGTTAGGGAAATCAGGAGTTTTGACTCAAGTAAGACACTACAAACACCAAGTTTAAGTCAAGGTTAGTTTCACAGAACCAAGAATTCACAACTATATTAATTAGTATCAAATGCTACAATGCTCTCCTAATGAATGGGATGGGGGGGTGGAGAAGAGACTGGCAAGTGTGTAACAAAAGGCTTCTGTGAAAAGTGGAGAGGGCTTCCTTAGAGTGTTGACACCTGTGTTAGTCAAGGTGTCTCTAACCAAATGAAGAAGGACTGGGTACAGTGAGGTGAACAGAGGATGCTATAGAAAGAAGAAACCACATTAGCAAGCGCATGGAGACAATAAACAGCATAGCGTGAAGGAGAAACACAGAAATACACGAATGGTGAATGAATACATAGATGGCATGAAATGAGTAGGTAATAGTGAGGGGCATTGATGGTGTTTGAAAAGAAAAGTGATACAATCAGATAATGAACAAGGGAACATCATGCTGTAGGCCTTAGGAGCATCAGAAAACAGAGAAGCCATGACTTCCCTCTGTTTTTCCTCTATAGTCACAATTAACATGTCATTTTATCATTAATTTTTTGATGTGTACCTTCCCTCATGACAGCAGGTGCAGATTCTTTTTTTATTTTGTCTACATTTGTACCCCCAGAACCTGTTGGATATATAGCATACGGGAAGTATTCAGTCAACACATACACTGAATTAATGAGTACATGGATAAATAAATGTATAAAATGTAAGGAAGCTTAGAACAATGACAGGAATAGAAAAAGCGATGTACCCATGCAAATCATCATGCAGTGTTAAAATTACCATCATTTGGCAGCTGATTAGATTTATAACAAGGAGGGGAAGATCAAAGGTGACAAATTTAGGGCTTAAGCTCATTTGGGTGGGGGCGGTTTTATGTTCACAAGAGCAATAGTGGCACCAGGTACGTAAAAAATATGAAGTTGTTTTTGATCCTGTTGAGTTAGGATTGTGGTGGAAATATTATTTAAAATGTCCTGAAAAACCAGGAATACAGAACTAGTGCTCAGAAGAGAGGGCAAAGCTAAAGAAGGAGTCTTGGCTGTTACCTGCAAAGAGGCATCAGTTAGAACTGTGGGCAAGGATGGGCTTGTCCAGGAGAGAGGGCAGAGAAGAGAAAGCAAACAAAGATAGTGCCCGAGGGAGGAAGGCAAGATGAGCTAGTGTCTGAAGTTTGGGAACCAAGTCTTGATCTCCTGATCCAGTTATCTGATCTCTTATCCATCCAACTGACCCAGAAAACACCACAGATCCTTGTTCTGCCTGAAGAGAGGAGGCCTTTAAATGCACACCGCATTCCAGCCATTAACTACAATCACCAGTCCTTGCATCAACCACAAACAGTGGCTGGGAGATTGCCATTCGAGCCTGTACATTTCAAACTTATTTTTCCCTCCAATGCTATTTAGTTTCTGATGATGTTATTAAAATGAAAGGATTCTTTTTAATGAGCTGGGAGGGAATCCACTTAACCGAATTGTTTGTAAAAAGAATGAAACACGTCAAGACTCAGCTTTGCGCCAATCCACCAATATAGGATCCTGCCGTTGCAAGAACCTTCTTATGTAAATATTTACAAGGAGAGTAAAAAAGGAAAGTGGTTTGGGGAGCCACCAGATGGAATAATACAAGAACAAACTTGAACACAGTCAAAATGGGCTTCACCAACAACAGGGAGTCCTCTCAGTAATCTACCATTGCCTAGAGGGTGAGAAATAAGAATTAAAAGGAAAAACAGCTTCAGGCAAAGCTTCTCTTGGGACTCATTTCAGCTCATCTCTGAGAACTAGGTTTTTGTTTTTATTAAAATTTTCAAAAATGAACGTATAATAAACTCCCTAATAATATTTATGAATTAATCATTATCCATCAGTTCTCTCTCTCTAATCAACCTCTCTTCTCTCCTAAAGTCTTTCAAAAGATGGGGTGCTGCTATGGGCTGGGGGAGGGTGTCAGGCAGGAGTAAAGCTTTCTCCTGGGTTCTCTTCCCAAGTCCCCAGGCTGGCCCCTTCGTATTCCACTTCTGAGGCAGCGGAGTCCATGCGACTACACATGAGCCTGTTATGCGTTCTCAGTTTCCATTGCTCCATCCACCTTGAGTAGCCTAATTACAAAGAAAGGCGCAATAACAGATATATCAATTATATAATGTTTTTGCCACTGCTCTCCTGTCCTCCCCACCCCTCTCACTGGGTGCCCTACGCAATCGTTTTCCAACTCAGAGCACATTTGAAGCAAACTTGGCTCACAATGCATTTTGCAAATAACCACAAAATAGCATGATTGTAAAAATGTTAGCTGCAAAAGTAATAAATAAGAAACTAAATAAGTGTGTAACCACAGAGCCTTGTCTGGCTCCTTGGTTCTCTGACCACAGCGGCCCTCTGCTGTCTGTCCTCACCAGGGGACTGAGCAAGGATGCCAGGAAAGTGGGAAGGTACTTCATCCCTGCACAGGGGTCTCATGGGTGGAAGTTACACACAGATAGATTGTTCTCTCATTATAAGGCAGAAGGTTCCATATGAGAGATATCCAATCGTGAAAAACATTGCCAGAGAGTAGGAGAGGCAGACACTTTGTCACCAAGGCTTCAGATTCACCTATCGTTTTGTGAGCACCTAGCAGGGGTCTGGCCCTGTGCCTGGAAGCATACACATGGTATCTCATTTCACTTTTTGGCAACCCTAGAAAGTGGGTATGATCAGGCCCAGCACACAGATGAAGAAACTGAAGTCTATCAAAAAGCAAACAGCAGTTAGACTACAACATTTCACAGATGCTGTGAAATCTTTGTAATGACTGGACGGAGTGAGGGGTGTGCAGGAGAAATATGCTGGCATGTCCCCCTCCCCCATCACCACTTTCAAGTCTGGCTGTTGAGATTTCCCCGTTTTCAAAGATTTGGGGATTAAAATACCAAAGCATAAACATCAGAATTGCCAATGATCTTACTTACACTTACTTTGAAATTCTGATAGCCCAAAGGCTCTCTTCACCAGAAGACCACTGTGTCTGGGATGATTCTCCCAAGGGTATGACCAGCGCAGTCCAATCAAAGACAAAATGGAAATTGAAAGCTGGGCCTGAAGCTGAATAATAGAGTGCAAAATTTTCAATTCAGGGCCAGTATGCAATCATATTTTATGCCCCAGGACAGAGCTTAAATCTTAAGGATGGAAGAGAGAACCACTGATGTTTAATATGCACAGAGATGGCCCTTTGGTCAGGGCTCCAGCACCACAAACCTTGGAGGACCCTATTCACATCATGGTCTGCATGAATAGTGCCCTTCCCTAGGGATATACAATACACATGACCTGCAGAGCCCTTCAAGATGGCCTTTCTTCAGAAAGATACCAAAAAAATGAAAAATGAAAAATTAGGGAAAACACAGTCTCAAACAAACGAGCAAGCAAGTGAGGGAGACAGAAGCATTTGCAAAGGATAACTAGGGGAGACGATAGCAAGCCCTGTATGGATTACTAAGCATGCACACATTCATTAATGTCTTTGGTTTTCACAACAATTCAGTGAGTAAGGGTTATTATACTTATTTTCCAAAGGGGAGAATACTGTAGAGGCTCAGAGAAGGGAAGTGACTTTTCTAAAATTTCCAGCTCTTAGGTGGGAAGCCAAGACCAATGTCCAAGTTCCTGGTCCCTGTCTCAGAGTTTCTACCACTGCCCCCTCACTGCCACACTGGAAATGTCACGGAGGAGGCACCAGCAGGAGCTCAGTGTGCCAGACTCCAGAGGGGAGCTGTGAAAGCCACAGTCAGGGAAGAGGCAAAAGAGGCCTTAGGAATGGGGGAGGCATAGACAGATGATTAAAAAAAAAAAAAAACCTTGGAAAAAGGTGTATGACACAAAAGGATCCACAGAACTTTGGAATTTATTAAAAGTCAAACCAAATTATTCCTTCTCTGGTGTGCAGCATTCCAAATGCTGAAGGTTTATGACTTTTTTTTTTTTTTTTGAGTTGGAGTCTCACTCTGTCGCCCAGACTGGAGTGCAGTGGCCGCTCCCGGCCACTGCAGCCTCAACCCGCTGGGCGCCGGCGATCCTTCTGCCTCAGTCCTCCAAATAGCCAGAATTACAGGCATGTGCTACCATGCCTGGCTGATTTTTTAATTTATTGTAGAGATGAGGTCTTGCCAAGTTGCCCAGGAGGGTCTTGAACCCACGGGCTCAGGCAATCCACTCACCTCAGCCTCCCAAAGCATGGGATTACAGGCTGAGCCACAGAGCCTGGCTAGGTTTATGAATTTAATACCAACTTTATTGTAACTCAGTTGGGGTGGAACTCTTTCTAAAATTAATTATGCATTTGTCTATTGTCTAAAACAAAGCATACGAGACCTCATCTCTACAATAAATCAAAAAATTAGCCGGGCGTGGTAGCGCGCGCCTGTAGTTCCAGCTACTTGGAAGGCTGAGGCGGAAGGATCGCTGGAGCCCAACAGGTCGAGGCTGCGGTGGCCGGGAGCGGCCACTGCACTCCGGTCTGAGTGACAGAATGAGACTCCAACTCAAAAAAATAAAAAATAAAATAAAACAAAGCACACAGAATATAATTTAGCCTTGGGGATGGAGGACTATGGGCTGTCATTTTCTTCACTGAACTCTAATATACAATGACATCCTAGAAGACTCTAAATTTAAAGCACCTCTTGATTCCACACTCAATCTAGATTGCTGTGATTTTCTTAGTTATAGAAGATATATGGTGGATTGTTTGTTTTGTTTTGTGTCTCCTTTCAACTTATCAGGCCATTAACCTGTACTTTATATTTTCAGTAGGCTTGCCTATGACAGCCACTTCCCCACCTCTATACTGTCTTTGATCTCATATGTATCTATAGGTAGCCAAGTTTATTAGCAGGTTATGTAAACTAAAATTAATCAAGTTCTGAGTGAGGAATTACAGTCCATCAGCAAACAATGTAGACAGTGGTACATGAAGCTTGAGCCCTTCTTAAGGCCGTGATTGTGTCCTTTGCCCATTTGCCAAGTTAATTTGTGTTTCTTCAGTAGGTAGCTTTCACAATCTGTCTCTCTCAGAAGGCATCCCATGAACCCCTAGCAGAAGTTACTTCTGTCTCTGAACTCCCAGACTATCAGCTAGACCTGTGGGCATTGCCTCCCTTGGGTATATTGCCAGTGTAGATGCCCCTTCTATTACAATGAAAGACAGAATTTGCACTTTTTGTCTTATTACCTGCCCCCTAGCTGAGGCTTTGTCCATGATAAAGATATAAATGCTGTCCTTAAGGGAACTTCATCCTAGTCGAAGGGGCAAACAGGAGAAGGAGGAAGGAGAAAAAGTTGATGGGGAAGGAAGTTAGGGAGAAAGATTGGGTTGGGAGGAGGAGAAATGAGAGTTGGATGGTCCTTTGCTGCCTTAGCCCAGTTCAATTTTCCACAGTAGAAGCAGCACAAAGTCAGGGGCCATTTCTGGTCTTTCCTGAGTCTCCTGTTAGAGTCTGTCCAGTGACTGCCAACTAACATAGCCAGCTGCCACCAGAGATAGGACAGAACAAAGACGCCCCAACCACGCCCTCCAGAAAAGACACCAAAGGTGGAGTCCCTGCTGCCAGAAGGCTGGTGGGAGGAGGAAGCAGCCCTGGCTGGCAGGAGACAATACACTCCTGTGGCTGCAGGCTCTGCCCTTTCCTGCCTCCTGGCAGCCTAGCTCCATGGCGCTGAGTTTGTCCTGGGGTGAACCCATCTGAGGCCCTCCCGCTTTTAGACAGGTATTCAAATGAATGAATGTTTTATTCTAAAAGACTTTGTTTAAAAATACGGTCTCAGAACTTTCTCTGTTCCTCTCGCTCTCATACTCACCAATGCCAGTGTAAGAAAACTTTAGGCCAGTTTGAAATCAACAACATCAAAGCAATTAAATACTGGTTGGACTCCCAATATATGCCCTATGAATATTCCTGTTTTGGAACTTTCCACAGTTTGTCTTCTTTTAAGTTTGTTGTTGAGTGCATTGATCTACCTCAAAAGACACACATTGTGATTCATCACAGCATCGTCCCAATGTGTGCATCATGGCACAGCCACATTGGTATCTGCTCTTTTAAGCTCATGAGGCTTTGATTGATAAAGTTGCTTTGGTGGGTACTGTCGTTTTGGCCTTCCCAGCACCTACTTTCTCATATTCTGCCAACACCACTGCACTATAAAACATTATATGGAAAAATTAGGAAACCACCCCTCTCACTCTCAATCCGTGTGGTTTATGAGAAGCTGTCTTTACACATCTAAGTTCCAGCAGTGAAGTAGACTCAGGCTTGGCCAATCAGCATATCCAATTTTGATGGCCACCATGATTGAATTAAAGATAGGCACATGCTCATTTCGGTGCATTAAGAGTTGATTCTGGAATTGTTGCTAAATTTACTTGGGGAAAAAAACTTTTGATTAAGATTTTTTTTAATTTTAAAGATGTGAGGTACAATTCAGGGTTAGGTATACAAATGTTCATTATGCAGGTACCCTTGTTGATGAGGTGTGCTCCCCTCTCCCCCGGCAGATTCCCACTACTGCCAAACCTTTTCTTATAGTATTATGATAATTGGTCAAGGTTCACTTATGAGTAAGAACATGTGATGCTCAGTTCTTTATTTCTATGATAGATCACTCAATATTATGGACTCTAAGTCTATCCACGTTGCTGTGAAGTTCATATTTTTGTCCTTGTTTATGGCTGCATAATATTCCATCGTGTATATGTACCATATTTTTATTTAATCTGGTCCTCTTTCAATGGGCAGCACAGTGTGAACAATGCTGCAATAAACATACTTGTGCAGGTATCTTTTTCATACAGCAATTTGAATTCCTCTGGATTTATTCCCAGTAAGGAGATTGTGGGGCCGTATGGATGATTAAGATCATTAAGCTGACATGATATAAACTTGCAACTGCTGAGAGACACTCAGGAGAAGGAATGCCTACTAAAGAAGTCAACATGGAAGAAGTCAACATAGAAGCATGGCTCTAATTTTCTATTTGATATCTGTTAAAATTATTCAGTCATGTGCTTTAAATGTGTGGTTTTTTTTCCTTACTTACCCTACTTAGAGTTGGCTTTCTGCTAGTTGGAAGCAAGAGTCTTGATTACTACAGATACAAAAATAAATGCAACATTAAATTCCTATCTTTATAATGTTTTATAGTTTTTAAAGTACCATCATATGCATTATTTCATTTAAACATGGGAACAATTCCAAAAAGTGGTCATTATCATGCCTCCTATTTAATACATGAGAAAATGGAAGTTAAAAATGTACCCAAACTCTGGTAGCTAGTATGTACCTGAGCCAGAATTCGAATTTCTTATGCCTGCTCTGAATGCAGTGGTACTCATCCTTGTTTCAGGGATTTTACAATCAAGTACAGAAGACAAGCTAAGCCCATGTATAAAGTTAAATAATACAAAACCAGACAGTCCATACTATGGTGAGATATACTTAATGAGTAGCACTTGTTTGTCAGTAAAACTGATGGTCCCTTAGAGCAGGTGATTCGTGTCTTGGGGTTGGAAAGAGTGCAGAAGCGTAGCCAGCATTAGGAGAACCTGCAGGGGAAAATGAATTGCACTGCTGTTAAATTTCCCTAGAAGATTTTAAGCATCTTGTGATGTGAGATCTGGAAAAGCTTTTTAAAAATTTCAACTCCAATCCCCTCTTCTCATAAAGAAAGAAAATATAATGGTAGAGAAAGGGGACTTATTAATATTGACAAGTCATTGATTATCAAGCGCCGGGCTTTTTAAAAAATGTATATCATTACCAATGCTTACAACATTGCAAGATAAGTATTTTCTCTCCACTTTCCAGATTGGGAAAATAAAACTCAAAGTTTCTGGCCAGGCATGAGGTCTCATGCCTATAATCCCAGCTCTTTGGGAGGCTGCGTCATTAGGATTGCCTGAGGCCAGAAGTTTGAAACTAGCCTGGAAAATACAGCGAGACCTCATTTCTACAAAATAAATAAATAAATAAAATTCAAAAATCAAAAAAATTAACTGAGCATGATGGCACACACCTGCAGTCCCAGCTACTCATGAACTTGAGGCAGGAGGATTGCCTAAGCCCAGGAGTTTGAGGCTGCAGCAAGCCATGATTGTGCCACTGAGTTCCAGTCTGGGAGATAAAATGAGATCCTGACTAAAAAAAAAAAGTTTCTTCTTTTCATTCTTTTGTACAAGTCATGCTCTTATTTCAAAAGTCCTTCTTTTCCTTGTCCCAGTGAGGAGCACCCACTCATCTTTTCAGATATCCCTGAGGATCTCTTCCATGGAGACTGTTCTGTTCTTCATCTTTCACAATACTTCTGCCTTCACTCAAGTCTCAAATACTTTTATCAAGGCACTACAGTTAATTAAACTGTAGTTGTTCACACATCCACCTCTCCTCTTCTAGACTGTGGGTTCCTTGAGGTCAGATACTGTATTTTATTTGTCTTTATGTATCCAGTACCTAGCACCAAAGCAGTCACCAGGGCAGATGAGGAGAGAGAGACAGAGAGAAAGAGAGGGAGGAGGAGGAGGAGGAGGAGGAGGAAGAGAAGGAGAAAGGAGGGGAGAAGATGAGAAAAGAAGAGAGTAGTTTTGAGAGGAGAGGAAAAGAGAAGAGAAAAGAAGAGAACGGAAGGGAAGGGAAGGGAAGGGAAGGGAAGGGAAGGGAAGGGAAGGGAAGGGAAGGGAAGGGAAAGCCAGGGTGGAGACATAGGAGAAGAACCAGAATAATGTTGACTCTCAAGAAGCACTGGAGGTAAGATTGCCAAAAATATGCAATGGTGCAGAGAGGTACAAGCAAATAGGACAAAAGAAAAATTAAGGTAGTGGATAACTCTGCTGGTTTTGCAATCTGCTGCTAACTCCTCAGTGGAAATTATCAGGGGCTTTAGAATCATTGAGGAAAAATGTTTTTCTCTGTAGGCAATCTGCAGGATCTATGAATTGAGCAATGATGTAATTACACTTTTATGTCTAGTTTGCCTAAATGACCTAGGTTGAAAGACCTCCAGGGCTTCTGGTTTCCATCTTCAGAGCAGGGACGATTGTATCAGTTTAGCTCCCATGGGGAAAACCCAGCACAACAAAGGTGATGCACATTTTATATGCCAAGGAAAATAAGATTCCAAACCAAAGCAGGCTGAGCTGATAAGTTTCACAAGGACTCAGTTAAACTCGTAGGTGAGAGATTCTTAATGAATTACTATAAGAAATCTAGAGGCTATACCCCAAATTTGGGTTACTGCAATCAGAGAGACAAACCAGGCTCGTCTACAAAATGTCCTCCACTGTCACTACCAGAGCCCCAATTCCAGGGTGTATTAGCCTTGGGTCTGTTCCCAGAGAGAAGAAAAAATAATGATCCCAGAAACCAAAGTTCTACCTTCAGCACCTCTGTTGACCAGATGTGTGATGGTTGGGCAAGTTATTTTCCCTCTCTGAACCTCAATAACCTTATCTGTGAACTGGATGGTATAAGAATATCTTCTCCACAACGTTGGTATGGGAATCTAGTAAGATACTAGTTTTAAAAATTCTTTGCTGTACAGTATAGAAGTGTGCTTGTTATTGGTAAAGACAAAAATGTCAAAATAGCCCAAAGTTTGCAACCTCAGCCCACATCATTTTTCCTGACCCTTAGGATTCATTAATCCCAGTAGAAGAGGCTTTCTTTTGTATTTTTCACTATCTATTTATTGAATTACTATTATATGCTAAACATTGTTCTAAGTACTGGAATTCTGAAAGAAACAACAGTGGCAGCAACAATAATAATAATAAATACACAGCATTCTCTAAGCAATTTCAATGTTCCAAACTTGACATGAACTAACTTATTTAATCTTTTTAGTTCACTGTAAAGTGGGTATATTTATGAAGGTAACTTCATATAACAGATGAGAAAACTGAGACTGAAAGAGATTCAATAATTCCCCGAAGCCACACAGTGGATAAGTGTCAAAGCCAGGGACTAGGGCTGGCCCAGGTTGCCCGTCTCTAAACTCTGCATGTGTAACCATTGTGCTATCCTGTCACAATAGGCAAGGTCCTTACTCAGAAAGCTTACAGACTAAGTAAGGATACATACAGTTCAACAGCCAACTATAATAACTGTCTTCATGAGAAAGCCCCTGGGAAGAACAACCTTCTCAGAGAGTAGAAATATATGTTTGTCGATCAGTACCTGGAAAACAAGATCTTATGGAAAAGACAGCATGTAACTCTAACCATATGCCCTGAATGCTTAAATATTTTCCTCTGAAATATGTATTGCCTTTTAGTTCTAATCATAATACTATCCCTTACATTCATGGAACACATTACGACTTGTTCATAAGGGATTTTATATTCACAGTCTCATTTGATCCTCCCAGCAGTGATATGAGATGGATGGGCCTGTGACTATCATCCCCATTTTATACACGAGGAAGCTGAGGCCCCAAGAAAGAAGACTATGAGTTCCAAACCATTAACTTAGTGTCAAGCCATCAGACTCATGACCAGGTTTTGCTAACATTCAGCCTCAAGAACATGTCACCTAGCATCTTGGTTTAAAGCTTTGACAAATTGAATTACTTCTCTGGTCAAACCTACAGATATTTCATAAGAGATCTCAGAGTGGGATTTTGCAGTTCTGCTTTTTCATGAACATACACTTTTTTTTTTAAGTAAAGCTACATTGTGTTTATGGTATCTTTTGTCACTTACATCTAAGCAGTTTCAGGCTCAGAGTTTAGAGAATTTTGTACCCTCAGGATTACTTAGCCATTGACTTTGATAACCCCGACCTTGTCTAATGTGATCATCTAATGTGATCATTCTGGTCATTTTAAAACCTTGCTGGTCACAGTTCATATCACTTAAGGAGTGTGCACCAACAGAGCACATCAGTATCAGAAACACACCACACTTATTTCCTGAGGCAAGGACAGCCCTCCAAGCAGATTCTTCCATGGGCCCTAGCTTAAGAATAGCATTAGGATACAAAATTGATTTACAGGCATTATGGAAGAAAAGTCTTCAGAGACTCTGGACTCTGTGAACACATTCCTACTTGCTGTGTATAGCCAATATAATTTTAAATGCTAGAATGCAGTTTCATTTGTACCTTCACTCCCTCTTTTCCTTCTTCACCAATAGGCATCCAGCTATCTAGACAGGAGCAATTCCAGGCAGGCAGTGACTTTTATGGTGATTGACATTTGGAAAGGGACAAAAAGTATTACAACAAACTCATGTGTCTCAGTGGTCATGAAGGACAAAAAGGTCATGAATGGCTAGATTCTCTGTAGAGGATTGTAAATGCACAAAGTTGTTAATTTAAGGCCCATTTCCTCTTCAGGTTTATCCAGAGATGTTCATATAACCACACGTCCTTGAGTTGCTTTCCGTTGCTCCTGGGAGTTTCAGAGTTTCTGGGAAAAACTAAACTGAACTATGTATTCCTCTTTTTAAGAGGTTCAGGTAAAAATATGTTGAGATTTTATTTATCAAACTCAGAATTTGAATATGTGATCCAACAAATATGATTTTTTTTTACAGTGACAACGGAGCAGAATTCCAGTGCAACCTGTACAACCCTGAGTATGTGATGATCACCAGGAGGAGGGGGCTGAGCCAAGGAAGGGCCACGCAGACTACAACGTGAATAGACACCTTGAGAACTTAAGGATACCAGGGCAAGCCACGCGGCATCATAACGGTGTAAACGAGAGCTGCCGAAATCCCTGCCCTATCATCCAAGGTTATCCTTTGAAAAACACAGCTCGGATCATCATGACACTCAGCAGTTTAAAATTCATCCTTCTACATCTCACTACCGAATGGTTCATGTTCTTCTCTGTCTCCTGTTGTGCATACTATTTCCTAGACCTGGAATGCCCCTCTTAAACTTTCCTCCATGGCCAATTCTTACCTCCTGTCCTCTGGCAAGCACAATGTTACCTCCACTAAGAAATCTTCCATAACTACAGGTATAGATAGTTGTTTCTTCCTCTGTGTTCCCTTAGCACTTTGAACATACCTCTAGAGTAACATTAAGCATGTTGCTTTGCAATTTTTACAGGCCTTTCTCCATCACTACATTAGATAAGAATCATGCCTTATATATTCTAAGTGTTTTATGCAATGACTGGAACATAGCAAGTGCTTAAATGTTTGATGAAAGAAAAGAGATTTTCCTTCTTTTATCAAAAGAGGGAGGGGGGAATGAAGGGCGAGAAAGAAATGAAAGGTGGAAGGAAGAGAAGGAAGGAAGGAAGGAAGGAAGGAAGGAAGGAAGGAAGGAAGGAAGGAAGAAAAGAAAGAGAGAGAGGAAGGAAGGAAGGAAGGAGAAAAGTAAAGAGGGAAGAGAAGGAACTTGGTTTTCAAAAAAAAACCTATATGAAATAGTAATAATCTCTCCTCTCTCTCCACATATATGAAGAATTCATATGTATTTCAGTCTCTCAATTAAGTGGCTTATTTGAATCTAATAAGACATTTATTGACTCTTGGTTTTCTACTGATTCTGAAGAGGCCCCTAGGAAGATTTAATAAGTATAGAAAAAATAAATAAGTGTACAGGTAATAAACTCTAGATTTCATAAGCAAACATTACTTAATTACATTTCTATTAATATACTGACTCTCTAATGAAATTTTGAGCCATTTAATTATCAATTTGACAGGATAATCTAGGAGTAGTTAATGATTATACCAGTAAATTGTTTTAAAAAATCACTGACAATTATTAAGTCTCGTAACAGACATCAAATTAACTTGCTAGAGCTGTCTGGTTAAATAGACAGCAGTTAATTACGAGGTACTTACACATGCCTCAAATTTTCATATGCAAGCCTTTTTAATAGTGTAACGTCAAAAGTGTTGTGTAAGGCAACAGCTTACCCACGGGGAATGTTCAAATCCCATACAGTGGGACCACTGGACAAGCAGGAGCATGATCTTGTGTAGTTAACCTGCTTTGTCCCAGTTCTCATCTTGGAACAGGAGGATAGAGCTCCTTAAAAGAGTTAAACGACTGTCGTACACAGTGAGACTTGTGGACCATTTGATCTATCTCACAGTAATGAGTGAGTTCTTACTCTATTGGTTCAGGCAAGAGTGGTTGTTTAAAAAAGGCTGGCAACTATTTCTCTCTCTCTTACTTCTGTTCTCACCATGTGATACTCCTGCTCCTTCTGCCTTCTGCCATGAATGTAAGTTTCCTGAGACCTCATTCAGGAGCTAAATAGAAGCCAGCACCATGCAGGACTGTGAGCCAAATATACCTTCTTTAAAATTTACCCTGCATCAGACACTTTTTTTTTTTAGTTGGAGTCTCACTCTGTCACCCAGGCTGGAGTGTAATAGCACGCTCGCGGCCACCACAGACTCGACCTGCTGGACTCGGGCAATCCTTCCACCTCAGCCTTCAAAATAGCTGGAGCTACAGGTGTGAGCCACCATGCCTGGCTAATTTTTTTATTTATTGTAGAGACGAGGTCTACCCAAGTTGTCCAGGCTGGTTTTGAACCCCAGGGTTCAGGCAATCCTCTCACCTCAGCCTCCTGAAGTGCTGGGATTACAGGCTTGAGCCACCATGCTCAGCCAGGCATTTTTATAGCAATGCAAAATAAACTGATACAATGGTCCAAAGAAAGAAAATCTCACATCAATATTCAGGTTTTCCTTGGAAAGCTTAGTGAAAGAGGGAGAACAAAGAATCACATACACCAGGCCATTGAGATGACTTCATCTTAGCTTGGAATGCACCTAAAGGCTGCTGGCTACATTGACTGGAACAAGATTGAAAATGTAAGCCTAGTCTAAAACCATCAGCTGTTCAGGGGTCCCGGGTACCTGTTTCAACTCTTCCCCTACCCAGACTCTGGCTCCAGGAGACCCCAACTGCTCTCTGAATGGGACAGTTTTAACTCTATGAACAGTAGAGAGAAGAAACTTTACAAAGCACCTTATTCTGACCCTCACAGTTAATGTTCTTTCTTGAGACTTGTTATCTACTCAATATTTTATATGTAACTTACTTTCCCCATTAAAACACATATTTTTTAGGTTCTATACCTCTCTTTCCTCTCACAATGCTGAGTACAGTGGCTGCCGACACAAACCAAACATTCAAAAAAAGTATTTCTTGACTTTAAGATGAATTAAACTGAATTGACTGGAGTTAATTGAATAGGATTGGATTGGACTGGACTAAACCAAATTGAACCTTGTAAGGAAGGAGAATAGACTCTGGAATCTATGTTTGTTTACTTTTAAGCCAAAGTAGTGTCAAGGACACTAAAGCAACATGAGGGCTGTAAATGCATTCTGTGGCCAGGTTGTCTAGGTGCAAACCTCAGCTCCATCACCTGCCAGCTCTGTGGTACTGAGTGAGTTACTCAACGTTCCTGAGCTTCCCTGAGTAAAGCAAGGATAATAATACTATCTCAGAGAATTTCTATTAAGAGTCCATTCAATAAATCAATTGTTATAAATCCCTTGGAATAATGTCTGGCACATAGAATATACTATATAAGTTTTTTAAATAAAAAATTTAAAAATTAAATCAATATTTTAAATTGCGTTTCACTTTACATGTGGCAACTCACATTGTATCTGCAGAAGAATCATTCCCTTTATCCAAGAAGAAAACTGAGACTCATAAAAGCAAGTGCAGAACAAGGTCTCAAGCAGGACATCCATATTTGCAGAACTTGAATCCAGTTCTGTTTTATTTAAGGTAAGCTGTCAGGTTAGTAGGTACCCTTTCCCTTTAATATTCCTGACAGTTTTAATAGGTAGTCCTGGCTACAGTGCATGCTGTTGGTCACCTGACAGGCAAGAATTATGTAAAGTCACAGCATCTTGGGTATTACTGGAATAGTCTTTTTCTTACCTAGCATTCATCAAAGTGAAGGATTCTAGCCTGGATCAAGATGAAAGACCTGTGACATGGTGTAAGAGAAAAATCCCAGTAAGGAAGTAAAAAAAAAAACCTGAGTTCTGGCCCTGGCTCAACCACTAACTTTTGTCATATTAATAGCTAACACTTATTGAAAGCTTACTCTGTGCCACATACTGTCATTTAAACATCATAGCAAACCCCAGGCATAGACACTTTCATTAGCCTATTTTTCAGGTAAGGAAATTGAGGTATTGCATAGACAAGTAACTTATTCATGATCAAATTGCTGGTAAATGGTATAATTCATCTTAATGACCACAAAGGCCTTTCACCGAGTCCACCTATAATTGAGTGTGCTCCTGCCTAATTCCCACTCCTGTGGGAAAGGGGAGAGGGGAGAGCATTCTGTGGTTTCCAGGCAAAACTTGAAGTCAAATCCTAGGCATCTCAAGGTCTCTTATGATACCAACACTGAAAAACTGATGAATCATTGCAAAATGTGGGGTGTTATATTAATCTTTCAAAGAAGAAAACATAAATGAAAAATTGGCAAAAGGCAAACACCTCAAATCTTTCCCAGTCTATCAATTTTACACTGTTTGTAATCATGGGGTTAAATCCATATTGTATTTTTCTTCCTTCCCTTGTACTATCATGAATAATTTTCCTTATTGCTAAAATTTATAGTATTACTTTCATGACTATATAAGCAATCAGTAATAACTGCCAAATAATATTTGGCTAAAATATCACAATAAAATGATTATCTTAGTGCCAAATATTTAAGTAGTTTCTAGTGCTTTTGCTATTATATATAATGCTGCAGTGAACATCTTTGCACAGTCATATTGTTTCTATAACATACATTCCCCAGAAGACAAGACTATGACAATGGGTGTGTTCACGTTTATAGTTCTTTCACTTTGAAAAAAGAAAGTGTAATATTGTTAGTGACCACCTATAGCCCTATACTGTTGAAATCTTAAGACACTGGACGCTGAATCTGGTTCCAGACTTTGAGTGGATATGACTGATTTGCTAAGGTGAAGAAATGTCATTTTAACAGGGTTTTGAAGGTCAAGTTCTGGGTACCTAGTTCTGAGGCTAAGCTTACTGACTGTCAAAGGGGAAGAGATCTGTGAGAAGTGCCTGCAAAATGCAGACTAACTGGAAATAAAAAGAGGCCTTATGGAAATTTTTAAAAGACCAAATCCTCAAGAGGTGAGCATTCAAAAGACATTAAGTAAACCAGTTCTCCTGGACCTCACTTTGATGTCCGATTTTTTTTCTTTCCAAGTCAGAGTCTCTGTCACCCAGGCAGGAGTGCAGTGGCATGATCAGGGCCTGGCACTAGCCTCAGCCTCCTGGTTTCAGGTGATCCTTCCACCTGAGTAGCAGGGACTATAGGCGTGCACCTCCATGCCTGGCTAATTTTTTTTATTTTTTGTACACACAAGGTCTCACTATATTGCCTAGGCTGGCTGGTCTCAAACTCCTGAGCTCAAGCAATTCTCCCACCTCAGTCTCTCAAAGTATTAGAATTACAGGTATCCTGGCCAATCTGAAATTGTAATACTTAAGAAACACTCTCACCTATTATCGTTCAGTGTCAGCTAATCAGAAAATTGGCTAAAACTGGGGATCACAGAAATACATATATTTTAACTTAAGACATCCATTTGCCAATAGAGAGAGCCAAGGCCTTTCTTTAAGCACATACTTTCCATTTCCAAATTTCCTTCTTATTTTATTTTATTTTTTTGAGTTGGAGTCTCACTCTGTCGCCCAGACTGGAGTGCAGTGGCCGCTCCCGGCCACCGCAGCCTCGCCTGCTGGGCTCTGGCGATCCTTCCGCCTCAGCCTTCCAAGTAGCCGGAATTACAGGCATGTGCTACCACGCCCGGCTGATTTTTTGATTTATTGTAGAGATGAAGTCTCGCTGCCCAGGCGGGTCTCGAACCCGCGAGCTCAGGCAATCCACTCACCTCAGCCTCCCAAAGGCGCGGGATTACAGGCTGAGCCACCGAGCCCGGCCCCTCTTATTTTTATTGAATAAAACATTCCCATGGTGCATCCTATTAGTTCCAGTTTCTGTTGTTTTTGTTTTGTTTTCCGTTTTTTTCCTTAGTGAAGAAAAACTTTAGAAACTTGGAGAATTCTTCTAGATTTTAATCTTTGTATTATTCTTTTACAGCTGTCTTATCCACAAACTGATTTTAGAGTACTTTTTTTTTTTTTTTTTTTTTTTTAGCGACTCGTCCTCCTTGAGCCTTTCCAAAGCAATCAAGGTAATTTTTATGGACAAGTCTCTTTATTTTCACACTCATGTTTCATCTCTTTGCATAATGTTTAAATTACATAATTGCATCAGTAATACAAGTGGCATAGACAGTTTTCGGGGAAATATCAACTGGCCGTTGGTAAGCAATACAGCTCAGTTCCTGGGAGATGATGGGCATCAGGGGACAAAAGAGCAGCCCACCATCCATGGGCGTTCAGCACACTGTGGGCATCACATTGAATGTCCTTCAAAGGGAATGGGGGACTCGAGTTGGTTAAGGGGGAGTTACATCTACCAAACAATTAAGTGCTCCTGAGCACGAAAGACGAGAGAAAAAGAACTGAATCCTGTACACTGAAAGTAGAATCAAAGTCTATCTGCCATCTCTGTGTCTTATTCCAAGTAAGAGACTCTGGAATAAAAAGGAACTAATTGGATCTTGAACCCAGAGCGCCAGCAAAAGGTCCTGAGCTCCATTCCAATTTTTACTACAAAGTCGCTGATGTTGGGGAAACATTTATTTTCACTTGGTGTAAGTCCCCTTGGTGTAAGTTTTTAGAATCAGAGAATCTGACTAGTAAATTTCTGAGATTCCTTTTCAATTCCAAAAAACAACGTCTAGGTTGCCCTCATTTTTTCGGCCTTTTCCCCTTCGATCCAACACAGAGACGATGACCACTAGGGGTCAGACTTTTTACATTACTCCTCGTGCAAGAAGAAACGCCAAGTCTTGGATGCTTTTTTAGCTGGAAGGAAACTAGAGAGGTCTTCTATCCTGGCAAGTAGTGCCACATCTAAACCCTTTCAACATGTGAGATTCTTCTATATTCTTAAAGTTTTCTAAAAAACAGTGGTGTCACAACCTTCTCTTCCAAGAAAGTTCCTAATATCTAACTTAGATCTTGAATGCAATTTCAATCTCTCTTACTGTGGTATTTTAATGGAAACTGTTAATCATTGACTTTTATGCTCTGGGTAAAATATCTATCCCTCTGAGCAAACATCAGTTCGTGTCTCCATTTCTATAGCTGTAAAATAGGGGTCTAGGCCGGGCGCAGTGGCACAATCCTATAATCCCAGCACTTTGGGAGACCAAGGCAAGAGGATTGCCTGAGCCTGCGGGTTCGAGACCAGCCTGGGCAGCATGGTGAGATCTCATCTCTACAATAAATCAAAAAAATTAGCTGGACGTGGTAGCACACGCCTTAGTTCCGGCTATTTGGAAGGCTGAGGCGGAGGGGTCACCTGAGCCCAGCAGGTTGCAATGGCTGGAAGCGTGCCATTGCACTCCAGCATGGGTGACAGAGTGAGACTCCAACTCAAAAAAAAAAGGGGGGGAGTCTAGACTAAATTCACTCTTTCAATAAATAGTTTAACAAATAAGCAAGAATAACAAGGCTCCAACTTAAGCGACTAGCTCCAAATCACTTGGCCAGCTAATGCCAGGTCCAGGATTAAAATCAGGTTTTACATAGCCCCAATGCCTATGTTCTCCTCGCTAAGATACATTGTCTCTCACTTAGTGCCCCTTCTGGTCTCTGCCTACTAGGGAGAACCATCAACCTTTCACCAAAGAATGGGAACAGGGGATGAAGAATCGTGGTCAGTTATTAGTGGAGCCTACACTGGAATCTGAGTCATCTAATTCTCAATCCAGAGCTCTTACCACTACCCAACACTACCTTTATTTAACTTTTGAGGGCCCTCAAAAGTTGTGATGGAGTAGTAGCTGCCTTGGTCACCTAGACCACTGTGGGGATGGGCTGACGTTTGCTCAAGAAGCCCCTGACAGCTCTCAGTTCAGGCTTAACATGAAGTAGCAAAGTTCAGGCTTTTTAGAAGAAGCGGAAGGCAGTGAATTCCGAGCCAGCAGTAAAAATCAAATGTGTTCTGATGTGTTGGATCAAAACTTGGGAACCTCATGAGTTCCACCCTACCCCAGATAACAGCTGCAAATATTTGTTTTGTTTTTTTTCTCTCTAACATCTGGCCCGTGTGTAAACAGAATGAAGGGTCAGTGCAGGGAAAGGATCTGAATGCCCTATTTCTCAGCTGAGGGATACTGTGAAATAGAACAGAGACTGAGTTGGAAAACTCTTTTAAATTTCATAGAGATTTGGCCAGCAGCTTCCAGTGGCACTTTGGGATCTCTTACCTACAAGTCTGTTTTCATGTCATTGTCGGAAAGACAGTTAAATAAAGGTAGTGTTGGGCAGTGGTAAGAGCTCGGGATTGAGAATTAGATGACTCAGATTCCAGTGTAGGCTCCACTAATAACTGACCACGATTCTAGGTCTTATTCTACCATCTAGGTTATAAGATGCTGGGAATCTTCTCTAAGGTTTCATCCAGCTCTACTCTTCACTTTTTTTGCATAATTCTAGTGGTTATTATACTACTATGTTTATTCAATAAGTACATTCCTAGCCACTGCCTCTCCCTTTATCTACATGGCACTTCAAGTGCTATCCATCCCTCCTCCCCAAATTTCTTATGTCAAATACATTTTATCATGTCTCAATCCTAAACAACATGTTAGGATTAACATCAGTGCTAAGATAGAATTCAATCTATCAGTTATTGCTTCTATTCAAAAAACCAATTATTGGAGAAAAGTCTTCTCTTTGTTCAAAATTATAAGCAGATTAAGTGTTTGTTGAGCCTGATTTTTAATGTGAAACATATGACTTTGATATTCAAATATACTTTCAAAAATACATTTTCACTTCCTAAACAGTGGATGGGGTACAGTTTATGTTTAAAATAAGCATATTAGCTTGATAAATTAAAAGTAAACTAAATTATGTATCATGAATTTACAAATATACTTTGGATGGTAAGTAAAGAATGTTGACTTAATTTAACAGGCAATTAATAGCAGAAGAAGGCTTTAAACCAAAGGATATTAGAACTATTAGACCTCAAAAGAAGGTAGAGTTCCTGGTTTTATGCTCGTGTTACTGGACTATGTTTCCCCTCTTTAAATCCTGCTTTTTCATCACCTAATTGTTTTTTAGGTTGAAGGAACCAAATAAATTGAAATACAGGGGGTGAGAAGTGAAAGGCAAGATGACTTCATGGGCTGAATCTATCTTATTTGGAGCTGGTATTTAAATAGAGGTAGCTCAGCGCTTCCCGGAGTGGGAACTCACCTCTCAAGGAAGACCCGATCTTCCTTTTCATCCTTTCAGAGTTCCAGTTGGCTGCACTTTCAAGATGGCTGAGGATGTTGAGTCCTGCTCCAATCCAGCAGAGGGCGCTCTTGGAGCAGGATTGGGGATGGCGGTGGGAAACTCTTGGAGGACAAACTCAGCCTCCTTCTCAGTGGGCTGACTGGTGTTAACTGAGTTCTTGCTGACCCAAAAGACAGCTCATTGGTCCTTGCGTTGCCTTATAGAATTCTGTTCATAGTCTAGTTAAACTCTGATGAAGACCCTGGTATTTAGCTCTGTCTTCTCTGTCTGCTATTGAGAAAAAAGTGACTGACTAATCCTCAAGAAACATAAAATGAGTTGAGAAATGTTACATCTGGGCAATTGCACAAAAAAGCTACTGAGGACTGAGAAATCAGGAAAAGGTTAGCCAAAGTAGGTGTGTCAGAGATGGCCACATCTGCTTAAGCAAGTTCATCTATCGACTTCTTCCTATCTCATCATCCAGAAGAGAATTCATGAATTTTTTTTACAGTGGTGGCAGATATCGTGGGGAGAACCCAAATAATGACACAGAATGAACCTGAACAATCACCCCTCTGTATCTGTGGGCTCCACATCTGTGAATTCAACCAACTGCTAATCAGAAATGTTTGGGGGAGAAATGGATGATTACATCTATACTAAACAAGTATAGACTTTATTTTCTTATTATCATTTCCTAAACAATACAGTATTAATATTTACATAGCATTTTTATTGTATTGGTATTATGAGTAATCTATGGATGACTTAAAGTGTTCAAGAGGATGTACATAGGTTTTATATAAATACTACACCATTTTATGTAAAAGAATTCAGCATCCCTGGATTTTGGTATCCACAGGAGATTCTGGAACCAATCCCTCCTGGACACCAGGGGACAACTACCAGGAATGGATAGCAGAAATCCAAAAGGTTTCTGAGCCCAAGAATGATGTAAGCAGAGCTTAACAAACTGAGTCGCCTTGTAAAAAAATTATCCATTGCAACACAGGGACGGAGCTCCAACTTGTAGCAGCAAGAAAACAAAAACAAAAACATGGACTCCAAGGAGCAGTCGGGATCTGGACTATAGCAGCCCCGGCTCCAAGACTTCTTGGCTTTGTGCATGCCTTTGGCCAGGTTCCTTGGGGAAGTCTCTTTAAGCCTGTTTCCGTGTCTATCAAGTGTGGGAGCTGAACCAGAATCTTTCAGATTCATTTTATATTTTGAGGTTTTGAGCTTCTAGAACCATAGAATCATAATTTAATTTTTCTTAGGGAATCTGTGGAAGGCGAGTTAAGGATAGTTGACCACTGATTATGCCATTCTTCAGTGAATAGATCTGTTCTTCAGTGGGAAGAGGAGCTTGTCTCAGAGACTCCCAACCACATCTCTGCTCTAATCTGTATGTGACCTTCGGCTCTGAGCAGAGGGTGTGGTGTGGGCTAAGGGTAAGGGAGAAAGCCTCCGTTTCTTAGCTGGTTTATGGACTCCAGTGTGGAATATTGGAGTTTCATCAGACAATCAATGTAGACTGACCCTATGGGCAAATAGAACAGGAGCATTAAAAAAAACTTCAGAGTTCAACTGCTTTCTCCTGTCATTTAGTAAATGCTAAGATACTAATCTCAAGGCCACACAGTAACTGGATTATGGTCTCCTTACACGCTAAATGTAATTTCCATTAACTTCTTCATTTGCTAATCACCATAACCCTACCAGAACTATTCAGATTTTCTTCTTCCACTTATCATTGAGTCCTTGTGCTGCTTAGAGATAATCACAATTTCTTCGAAGCCTCTTATACAAAACTGCTCCACAAATGTAGGAGCACTAGTCAATAGTTTCAGTGGAAGTTTCTGTCACCTGTGATGCTCTGAAGTTTGAATCTCTTCTTTCAACTAGCATCTTAAGAAGGCTTCAATCAGTTCACTGTTCATAATTGGATTTATTTATTCACTTCATCCACTAACTTGGGTCCTGTTGAGCCTTTATGTATTTAAGAAGCTACTTGAAAATAATATTTGACATAGCAAGGCCTAGTCTCTACAAAAAATCAAAAAAGTGGCTAGGTGTGGTGGCACACACTTGTAGTCCCAGTTACTCAGGAGGCTGAGGCAGAAGATCACCTGAGCCCAGGAGGTTAAGGCTGTAGTGATCTGTGATGGCACCACTACATTCCAGCCTGTGTAACAGAGTGAGACTCCAACTAAAGAAAAATTTTTAGGAAACTTTTGATAAAAATACACAAGAATTTTTTTTTTAATTAAGAAAGGTAAATTTATTAAAGGGAAAATACATTGTGAAAGGAACAATGGGCAGGATAGTAGTGAGAGTATCTGCCATTTGTCACATGAGTATTTTTAAACCCAACTATAAAACAGTAGTATAAATACAATTATCCCAAAACCTAAATAAACTGTTACAAATCCAAAAACAATTGTCCCAAATTTTCATGATATTTTCTTTTGTGCTATTTAAGTTCACTGATGAATTTTCTGTCAGTCTTTATATAAAGACCCTTAAAAAACATACACTCTCCCAATAGAATCAGTATAATAAAGAAACTTCTACATGCCAACCTTATAGCAAACCTCAGTAAGTGTCAAAGGTATAACATTAAGTTGTACTTTTAAGGCAGAGTTCTGAGGCCCCCAAACCGTGTAGTTTTTGTTGGTATAAGGCTTCCTGGATGTTTAATATAGAATAAGGAAAGATCTGAAACATCTTGAGGAACAGCTGGTTAGCATGACTCGTTATGCAGATTTTCAAATATCAGCTCTCTCAGCTGGACTAGGAAGTAGTTAGCAGACAAGTCTAGACAGAGGTCACTGGTCAGGCCTTAAAGTGCAGATATGCTGTACTATGGCCTAAAGAAAGATAAATGGGGAGTTCTTCAGACCTGCCTGAGATCTTGAGACTATTCAGGTTTCCTCCCTGAAGAACAAGGTTGCTGGACTCAGCTTTGTGTCTAACAAAGCAGTTACCTCATTCCCACATCTTTCCCCAACCCAAACACACACATACACACAAATTAGCATGCCCAAAGTCACAAGCTGTTTCCCTGTGGTCTTTCCATAAAATCCCAGCACATTAGAGTAATTCTAGGCATAACTCATTTATGTAACAGATACGGAAACTGAAGTTCAGAGGGAGGGGAGTTGCCACCTGCTTAGATCCCAACTCCAGCTTCTTTCCCTCCATCAAACAGTTGTGTATCGCAGAAACACTCTGCTGACCATGTTCCTGCTCAGACACCTCCATTAATCTCCCCCAGCTCTCAGGGGTGTCCGAACATGCCAGCCTGGCATCATGGTTCTGTTTGCATTTTCATTCCTGTCTCCAAGTTGCCCTTCTTGAGTGCTGGCCAGTGAGCTCCTAATATGACTCCTGCTCCCACTCAAACAGACCAGACTCATTCCTACCTCCATCTTGAGATGGGGGCCTCCTGTTCCTTTCCAGTTTCTGAAAGGCTGTTCTCCGTGAACCAGGGTGACGTAAAACTAAAACAGTACCACGAAATGGCCTCACAGACCCTCCATGTGTGCCTCTCCAGAGAGTCAAAAACACACTTACAGTTTACTTTTATTCTAATAATATTTTTGTGTGTAATTAGTAAGGACTCCTAAAGCCTCAGCCCCCTCCTGTGTAGTAAGAACTACAAATACACCCATTTTATAGGGGAGATGAAGGAAGGGAGACCCATTGCCGAGAAAAAGCATATGATTCATGCTCCTGCAAGCAGTGAGTCAGAGAAGACGACCCAGTCTTCCTGACGCTGGAGCTTATGCTCCGTTCACAAGGCCAGGCATCTTGCCTGCTGTAATTTCCAAATGCTTGATATCTTCTTTAAAATGTCAACAAACACTCACCCCAACAGACTTACTTTTGAGTATGTCTTTTATTGTGGTGTAAAAGGGCAGGAGACCTTGTCTTTCCTAACCTCTGAGCAGAACTTAGAATGCTAACTACATCTCCTATAATAAAGAAACGTTGAGCTTTCCAAGTTGTGACCTAAGGCAATTACATAAATAAAAGTAATTCTGAAGAGTTGCACTGTCAAAGAAATTGGGCAAGGCCAAAACCCAGTTGAGGTTTGAAAGGTCACATTCCACAAGACACATTTTGACCTTCTCTAGTGTTTGTTTGATACCTATTTCTAATATCCAGTGGCTGTCCTGCTGTTTAAGGGGCTGAGAAGAAGGAGAAGGCTTGTGGTAAGCCACTTCTTGTTGGGTCAGAGCATTTTGAAATCCTGGAAAGGCTTGTCCAAAAAAAAAAAAAAAAAAGTGGTAATATGTCCTTCTGCAGTCCTTCTTCAGGGAAGAGAAGAGGAACAAATGGTAGCATGCCTTCAGAAGGCCAGTGAGAAAGGTAGGGCTGAGAGCCCCCAGGAACTGGGGAAAAAACAGCTCTTAAATGTTCTTCAAGACTGTTCACCACGTTTACCAAAGTCCCCTCTATGTGCCAGGTTCTTGGATAGAGACCCTCTGTAAGGTGACCATATTATTCATTATCTATACTAGCACATTTTGGAGTGAAAAAGGGACCTTGCATTAATTAATTATATTAGAACAAAAGGCATAAACTGGGAAGGCAAAGGAGGATGTGTGATCATCTTAGCCATCAGAGTTGAGATCAACAACAAAAGGTCCGTATCCGCAGAGACGTCTTCTCTACATAAGAAGTATCTAACAAGTACAAAGATGGCACAATCCTAGGCTGGCCGGGTGTATTGAGACATCATGAAAAAGTCCCTAAGAAGAATTGAAAGAGAAAGAGACCACGTCTAGATAGGGAAGTTGGCATTTGAGCTGAGTTTTGAGAGATGCAAAGGATTTGAATGTGTGGCGAAGATGGGCCAAATAGAGACCATCAAATTCAGATGATTTAGAAAGATCGATTAAGAAGCCTCAGCCAAGGCCCAATGGCAGGGGAGCATGAGGCCTCCACAGGAGGCAGAGTCCATCTGGTGTGGCTGCAGTGGAAGGCGTACTAAGACCAACGGGAGACAAGGCAGGAAAGGTACTGATGCCAGGTTGGGCTTGGTTCTAATTTTCTAGACGCCACCGGGGACAAGCTGTCCTCCTTTCATAAGTGTGGTTGCACAAATCCATTTTCCCTGTCCAGGACTTTCGTTGAGACTGCTCAGACCCGTATCTCATAGGCTGCTGCTAGTCTCACCAGGCTTTCTTCCAACAAGGAAGGGAGTCTCATTTGAGGAACTGCATGACCTCTTCTGGTTTCAGTACCAAGCACTTTCTCTCTCTAGCCATTGGAGAAGTGGGTTGGAACATCAGGGGGAAGTATCTATTTGGCAATTCAATGGGGCTAGAAAACTTGAAGGGGGTGGATTTAGGGGCTATCCCCTTGTGAATATTCAAACCTTTGAAACTTCCTGAGAGACTACTTATATTCCTATTTTCCAGGAGTACACACAATTCCAGAGGAACTTAGGCCCTAGAGGATTTTGAAACCGTGAAAGTCAAAGCAGCCAAAGAGAGACTTTCTCATTGGGGTCTCACTACCTTGTATGTATGTTGGGAAGGTGCTGTCGTGATGAACAGTTAAGAAGTATGGGGATTAAAAGCAGAGAAATGAGTGACTCAACCAACGTCACACAGCAAGTGACAGAGCTGCGACTTGAACTTAAATCTTCTGAAGCCAAGCCCTGTATTCACGCACCTACCCAATAGCCCTGCTTTCAGGAAAAAGTCGAAGAGGAAAAGGAGGAGGAGGGGAAGGGGGGTAGGAGGAGAGGGATGGCAAGGCCCTTCACAATAGGTGAAGGACCTAGAACAGTCCCCTCCCCCACTCCTCCCCCTCCCCTATCTCCTCCCAGACCCCAACAAAATGAGTCCAAGGTTGTGCGGTAGAGAAGGGCTGCGGGATAACGTCCTCACTGAGGCGCGAGCGTGGCCCTGCAGGGTGGCGGAGCCCTTCAAACGCCGCTCGTAAACTCGGCTGCGGAGCAGGGGCCCGCCCCGAGGGGCTTGGGGCCCGGGCCAGGAGGAGGGGGCCGGGTCTGCCTTTGGTGCCTAGAAATCAAAGCAGCCAACCTTGGGCTTTTTCTTCCCCTCACACTGAGGCACTTTTATTGGCGAGATGAAGGAGGTAGAGCGGGCCTTACAGTCCTCGCTTTGCTTTTGGAGGTTAATGACCCAGTTAGCAGCTCTTGGCTGCGTTTCCGACATTTTGCAGACATCAAGCCCTGCGTCTCTGCCAAGTACATTCTGTTCCCTGGAGCTCATCCAGTGCATCTCAGATTACTATGTAATGCGACAAAGGGGGAGAGGTGGCTGGGAGGGGCAGCGGGGAGCGGGGCGGGGAGGGGAGAGGGCGGGACGCAGGAGCCTGCGGGGCGGAAAAGAGGATGCCACTCTAAATATAGCTGCCCTCCTGGAAATGCATCTTTCAAGGTGCTCATTTACTGCACAAGAGTGATCCCAAAGTGAGGGTACGGCG